>NC_092108.1:6310920-6365920 GCF_045679555.1 Salvelinus alpinus
TAAGGGACAAGCCATGCCTCTGTGGTAGTGAGATATTCCATTATGGATGGGTATCTAGTTCAACAGGCTATCTGGAATAAGGTCAAATGGGAGCGTGAGGGGTGGGTGGAGGATTAGGGGGAGGGGTGGGTGGATGTTTAGGAGGAGGGGCGGGTGGGTGGGTGGAGGTTTAGGAGGAGGGGCGGGTGGGTGGGTGGAGGTTTAGGGGGGAGGGGAGGGTGGGTGGAGGTTTCGGGGGAGGGGTGGGTGGAGATTTAGGGGGAGGGGTGGGCGGGTGGAGGTTTAGGTGCAAGGGCGGGTGGAGGTTTAGGGGGTGGGTGGGTTGGTGGAGGTTTAGGGGGAGGGGTGGATGGAGGTTTAGGGGGTGGGTGGAGGTTTAGGGGGTGGGTGGGTTGGTGGAGGTTTAGGGGGAGGGGGGGTGGGTGGAGGTTTAGGGGGTGGGTGGGTGGGTGGAGGTTTAGGGGGGGGGGCGGGTGGGTGGAGGTTTCAGGGGAGGGGCGGGTGGAGGTTTAGGGGGTGGGTGGGTGGAGGTTTAGGGGGTGGGTGGGTGGGTGGAGGTTTAGGGGGAGGGGCGAGTGGGTGGGTGGAGGTTTAGGGGGGAGGGGAGGGTGGGTGGAGGTTTCGGGGGAGGGGTGGGTGGAGGTTTAGGGGGAGGGGTGGGCGGGTGGAGGTTTAGGTGCAAGGGCGGGTGGAGGTTTAGGGGGTGGGTGGGTTGGTGGAGGTTTAGGGGGAGGGGGGGTGGGTGGCGGTTTAGGGGGTGGGTGGGTGGAGGTTTAGGGGGTGGGTGGGTTGGTGGAGGTTTAGGGGGAGGGGGGG
The DNA here is from genome assembly GCF_045679555.1 of Salvelinus alpinus. Classification (NCBI taxonomy): domain Eukaryota; kingdom Metazoa; phylum Chordata; class Actinopteri; order Salmoniformes; family Salmonidae; genus Salvelinus; species Salvelinus alpinus. Next base: position 6,311,737 of record NC_092108.1, read on the forward strand.
TGGGTGGAGGTTTAGGGGGTGGGTGGGTGGGTGGAGGTTTCGTGGGAGGGGCAGGTGGAGGTTTAGGGGGAGGGGTGGATGGAGGTTTAGGGGGTGGGTGGAGGTTTAGGGGGAGGGGCGGGTGGAGGTTTAGGGGGTGGGTGGGTGGGTGGGTGGGTGGAGGTTTCGGGGGTGGGTGGGTGGGTGGAGGGTTGTAGGAGGGGGGGGCGGGTGGGTGGAGGTTTCAGGGGAGGGGCGGGTGGAGGTTTGAGGGGGTGGGTGGGTGGAGGTTTAGGGGGTGGGTGGGTGGGTGGAGGTTTAGGGGGGAGGGGCGGGTGGGTGGAGGTTTCAGGGGAGGGGCGGGTGGAGGTTTAGGGGGTGGGTGGAGGTTTAGGGGGAGGGGCGGGTGGAGGTTTAGGGGGTGGGTGGGTGGGTGTGTGGGTGGAGGTTTCGGGGGAGGGATGGATGGGTGGAGGTTTAGGGGGAGGGGCGGGGCAGGGCGGGTGGAGGTTTAGGGGGAGGGATGGATGGTGGGAGGTTTAGGGGGAGGGGTGGGTGGAGGTTTAGGGGGAGGGGTGGGTGGGTGGAGGTTTAGTGGGAGGGGTGGGTGTACAGGACATTCCAAACACTGAAACTGTCCAGACATAAAGAAAAGCAGTCTGGGTAGTGGAAGTTGGGGGCACCAATTCATAGATCAGCTGACATCACAGACTGACATCTCACCCAAGATGAAACCTCTATTGACTGTAAATCAGCAGTCTACTGTAATGTGTGCGGTATCAAATCAAGAAAGATGAACAAATTGTAAGTTAAAATGTTAAAATGAAAAACCCATAGATTCATGGCACCCATTCCGAAACCTCTGGGCATATTTTTTTTACATTGATTAAAATATGCAAGTCAGAATATATTTGGCTTGGCGAGCTAGCAAGCTCGCTAATACGATGTGAATAATGTAGTAACATCAGATCAACAGCATCCGTTTTTAAGCCCCCTGCCCCAGCTGCAAGAGGTAAGTGGACTGCGCTTTGCAGAGGCTCGCTTTGTAAGGGGCTTTTCTGGACCACTGCTGAGATGTAGTGGCTTTACAAGGGCTTTTAACAGTCCCACGAAGCATCACCCAGGTGGATGATACATCCAGCCTACCTACGAAGGAGGAGGAGGAGCTGTAAACATCGATGACGATGAGGTGCCCGATGAAGAGCTCCGTGACATGTCTGTCAGATGTTTCCACCTCCTTCCTCTAAGATACTTACCTTCTGAACTGCCTATCATCTAAAGTTGTGGAAGACCATCACCCAAGAACTGTGGGAAGTGATGACCATATAGTGGCCAGCAGTAGGAAACACAGTTTCTCCACTCTACCCTGGTTACCACTAAGCCCAAAAAGTCTCCACTCTACCCTGGTAACTACTAAGCCCAATAAGTCTCCACTCTACCCTGGTAACTACTAAGCCCAATAAGTCTCCACTCTACCCTGGTCACCACTAAGCCCAATAAGTCTCCACTCTACCCTGGTTACCACTAAGCCCAATAAGTCTCCACTCTACCCTGGTCACCACTAAGCCCAATAAGTCTCCACTCTACCCTGGTTACCACTAAGCCCAATAAGTCTCCACTCTACCCTGGTAACCACTAAGCCCAATAAGTCTCCACTCTACCCTGGTTACCACTAAACCCAATAAGTCTCCACTCTACCCTGGTTACCACTAAACCCAATAAGTCTCCACTCTACCCTGGTTACCACTAAGCCCAATAAGGGGTGTTCATGGAAAGAGTTCTCTCCTCTGCCAGATCGCTACATTTGTTTTGTTAAATAGTTTTTTTTTGTTGTTTATTTTGTTTTTAAAGAGACTTTGAGATTCTACTTGTAACAAAAATACAATATAAAATAATTATATTATTATTAAAATACTTTGCACTCTCTCATCTAAATCATATATATCCATGGTTCTGCTATTGTTATTGACTTGCTACCTTAGCTCACAATATCAAAGTAAATAAAACAGAATCAACACATTTATAACATCAGAAACAAACCAAATATAAATGTCATAATATCCACAATCAAGATAAATAAGCAATCAGCTTGATCCAGATATAGGCTAGTTTAAAGAAGGGGAAGAGAGGACAGGGTGGGGGGAGAACTCTTTCTCTTATTGGGCTTAGTGGTAACCAGGGTAGAGTGGAGACTTATTGGGTTTAGTGGTAACCAGGGTAGAGTGGAGACTTATTGGGTTTAGTGGTAACCAGGGTAGAGTGGAGACTTATTGGGTTTAGTGGTAACCAGGGTAGAGTGGAGACTTATTGGGCTTAGTGGTTACCAGGGTAGAGTGGAGAAACTGTTTCCTACTGCTGGTCACTATATGGTCTTCCCTCCCACATTATAGAGAGAGCATCGCCTCACGCGGCTACAGTACTACCTATACGCAGCAGCATATTCTCTTATGAAACAACAGTGCCTCATACCGTTTGTGTTGAGAGTCTATGAATCATTTACAAATATTCTGAAACCAAATAGGAAAATACCCCCCAAAAATAGGCAAAAGGGGTGAACTGCTAAAGAATTCTAAACGCACATCGGGGATGTCACGGTGGCAAACGCTTATTATTGTATATTATTTGTCAATAGTTTGGAAGAGAGCAGTTAAAATGTATAAACATATTATTAGCCATAACGGTCAGATATTTTTTTCTGTAACATCAATTGATAACACGTTTCAAAACCAGCATATAGTTCCACTTAATAATTCAATGTGTGGAAGGTTATCCTACATCAGTCTCAGTTTTAAACCACCGGGCACCTATCGCTGCTGTACAGTCAGCCAAACACTTTAAACTCACGCGTAAAAGTCGTTGCCTTCCCTATTACGCGGTTCCATTGAAGATAGCTGGGATAGCCATATCAATACTCTGACGTTACCTATCACAACAACCCAAACCATGCAGCTCTCCAGTGGCTACACGAGTTTATAGCCAAGGTGTGCGAATGATACCTCAACCATATATGGAATCCTTCTCCCGATAGCCGTGTCCACACACACCTAGCGGACCACAGGGGCAAACAAAGCCTATTTGTCTGGCTAAACCCTTTAAAACATTCGCCGGAGAGCGTCCTGAGCGCACTTTTAGTTGCGTAGTGTACTACCACAACAGCCTTACACGTACAGAACCGCGGGCGAGACGCTTTTTTTTGTGGGGGGAATCACGCTGCGATCTGGAGACGAGACTACAGCACCTGGGTGAATGCCGCTGGGGTTTACCGCGGACGGGATGGAAAAGGCTTGGAAGTAGCCTACCTGGTGGATTTCAAATCGCTATTTAGGTTAAGGATAACGGAAATGGGTGGCATTATTTGGAACATTCTTATATTTGATCATGGACACGCATGTGGTGACACATAAGTTATGCATTTTAGACAATGTCACGATATTAGTTATCTCAATTTTTCTTTCAGTTGGCTGTCAACCTCAGAAGCACAGCGCAGTGATTGTGGAAGTGGCCCTATAGATGCGCTCTCATCACTTGATAAGTCAAACCTGGGGGCAAGGACGCCCCTGTCTGTCCCCAAGAAACACCAGGGAGAGTTTGCCATGTGAACGGTTCAGAAACGCGTTCTCCAACGACAGTTTCTTACCTGCTTTGACATTGAAGGCTTGCAGAAGGAAAGTGATAGTGACGATGGTGGTTAGAGTGGGGTCCCACAGACACCTTTTCGTTTTCCACCTTGTGGACCATATTTTCATCTCCATTGTCACTCACTCAGCTACTCAAAGCTCCTAAAAAAAAACCCGGCGACTTTTCAGTACAAAATGTAGGTCCTTTTCCTTCCTCAAATACAGAAAAAGGACGGTGTGTTGGTAATTTCAGTTACTACAACAAAGCCATAAGTGCAAAAAAGTACTGTTTTTTCTTTAGAGCCAAACTGGGCCCTCCTGCTCCTCTCTCCCTTAGCCCCAGCCCTTAGACTGAAGGTGTTTGGGCTTTTAGGAAAAAAAACGGAGACCATTCGAATCCCCGAGAGCCGGGCGTGGGAGGGGGGATACGGCAGCAGGAAACTGACAGTTGGAAAATGTTCGGTTTAGCGAATCACGGGCTGGATAGTTGTCTTCGGTCCCGCCCATCAACTGTCAGTCAAGACTGGCCTGAGGTCCTTGGTTACAGCAGGCGTCAGGAGTCGCATCATTTATTCATCAGATATCATATTGTTATATGGAGATAGACGGAGGGAGAGACGGTGAGACACTAATGCGTAACAACGCTATAATAACGCAATGGGCTATCTAGAGTTAGATAACAGATCAATTCTACCTTCCCCTGGTGTTATTGGGGTTTCTTTATAATCTAATTAAATCAAATACATTTTTATGGCAGTAATCAAAGTAAATAGTTTTATTAGTCATCACCTGATTGTAGACAAAGGATGAAGCTCTACTTAAAATGTATAGCTGGAGGGTTTCTGGCTGCTAATGTATTTTAAACCTGAGGGATGGAGCATCACCAGTTATTCCAGAAAAGTCTTGAATCCACGAGAAATTAGAAAACAAATGAAAAGGATAAAGACCCAACAAGAAGCACAAACTGTGATACGAAAAGCTTTATTAGTCCAAATGAAATGTTTTCCAGATTGTAAAAGATTTCTATCAAAGCCACCTTCTTTTCAAAGAAAGAAACTTTGGGAAGCAAGCTGAGTTGAAGGCTGAAAATAGTTATTGCAAAAAGAGAATTGGAACAGAGAGTGGAGACAGGTGGTAGTTATGGAACACTGGAACAGAGAGTGGAGACAGGTGGTAGTTATAGAACACTGGAACAGAGAGTGGAGACAGGTGGTAGTTATAGAACACTGGAACAGAGAGTGGAGACAGGTGGTAGTTATAGAACACTGGAACAGAGAGTGGAGACAGGTGGTAGTTATAGAACACTGGAACAGAGAGTGGAGACAGGTGGTAGTTATGGAACACTGGAACAGAGAGTGGAGACAGGTGGTAGTTATAGAACACTGGAACAGAGAGTGGAGACAGGTGGTAGTTATAGAACACTGGAACAGAGAGTGGAGACAGGTGGTAGTTATAGAACACTGGAACAGAGAGTGGAGACAGGTGGTAGTTATGGAACACTGGAACAGAGAGTGGAGACAGGTGGTAGTTATGGAACACTGGAACAGAGAGTGGAGACAGGTGGTAGTTATGGAACACTGGAACAGAGAGTGGAGACAGGTGGTAGTTATAGAACACTGGAACAGAGAGTGGAGACAGGTGGTAGTTATAGAACACTGGAACAGAGAGTGGAGACAGGTGGTAGTTATAGAACACTGGAACAGAGAGTGGAGACAGGTGGTAGTTATAGAACACTGGAACAGAGAGTGGAGACAGGTGGTAGTTATAGAACACTGGAACAGAGAGTGGAGACAGGTGGTAGTTATAGAACACTGGAACAGAGAGTGGAGACAGGTGGTAGTTATAGAACACTGGAACAGAGAGTGGAGACAGGTGGTAGTTATGGAACACTGGAACAGAGAGTGGAGACAGGTGGTAGTTATGGAACACTGGAACAGAGAGTGGAGACAGGTGGTAGTTATGGAACACTGGAACAGAGAGTGGAGACAGGTGGTAGTTATAGAACACTGGAACAGAGAGTGGAGACAGGTGGTAGTTATAGAACACTGGAACAGAGAGTGGAGACAGGTGGTAGTTATAGAACACTGGAACAGAGAGTGGAGACAGGTGGTAGTTATAGAACACTGGAACAGAGAGTGGAGACAGGTGGTAGTTATAGAACACTGGAACAGAGAGTGGAGACAGGTGGTAGTTATGGAACACTGGAACAGAGAGTGGAGACAGGTGGTAGTTATAGAACACTGGAACAGAGAGTGGAGACAGGTGGTAGTTATAGAACACTGGAACAGAGAGTGGAGACAGGTGGTAGTTATAGAACACTGGAACAGAGAGTGGAGACAGGTGGTAGTTATAGAACACTGGAACAGAGAGTGGAGACAGGTGGTAGTTATGGAACACTGGAACAGAGAGTGGAGACAGGTGGTAGTTATAGAACACTGGAACAGAGAGTGGAGACAGGTGGTAGTTATAGAACACTGGAACAGAGAGTGGAGACAGGTGGTAGTTATAGAACACTGGAACAGAGAGTGGAGACAGGTGGTAGTTATAGAACACTGGAACAGAGAGTGGAGACAGGTGGTAGTTATAGAACACTGGAACAGAGAGTGGAGACAGGTGGTAGTTATGGAACACTGGAACAGAGAGTGGAGACAGGTGGTAGTTATAGAACACTGGAACAGAGAGTGGAGACAGGTGGTAGTTATAGAACACTGGAACAGAGAGTGGAGACAGGTGGTAGTTATAGAACACTGGAACAGAGAGTGGAGACAGGTGGTAGTTATAGAACACTGGAACAGAGAGTGGAGACAGGTGGTAGTTATAGAACACTGGAACAGAGAGTGGAGACAGGTGGTAGTTATAGAACACTGGAACAGAGAGTGGAGACAGGTGGTAGTTATGGAACACTGGAACAGAGAGTGGAGACAGGTGGTAGTTATAGAACACTGGAACAGAGAGTGGAGACAGGTGGTAGTTATGGAACACTGGCACAGAGAGTGGAGACAGGTGGTAGTTATGGAACACTGGAACAGAGAGTGGAGACAGGTGGTAGTTATGGAACACTGGAACAGAGAGTGGAGACAGGTGGTAGTTATAGAACACTGGAACAGAGAGTGGAGACAGGTGGTAGTTATAGAACACTGGAACAGAGAGTGGAGACAGGTGGTAGTTATAGAACACTGGAACAGAGAGTGGAGACAGGTGGTAGTTATAGAACACTGGAACAGAGAGTGGAGACAGGTGGTAGTTATGGAACACTGGAACAGAGAGTGGAGACAGGTGGTAGTTATAGAACACTGGAACAGAGAGTGGAGACAGGTGGTAGTTATGGAACACTGGAACAGAGAGTGGAGACAGGTGGTAGTTATGGAACACTGGAACAGAGAGTGGAGACAGGTGGTAGTTATAGAACACTGGAACAGAGAGTGGAGACAGGTGGTAGTTATAGAACACTGGAACAGAGAGTGGAGACAGGTGGTAGTTATGGAACACTGGAACAGAGAGTGGAGACAGGTGGTAGTTATAGAACACTGGAACAGAGAGTGGAGACAGGTGGTAGTTATAGAACACTGGAACAGAGAGTGGAGACAGGTGGTAGTTATAGAACACTGGAACAGAGAGTGGAGACAGGTGGTAGTTATAGAACACTGGAACAGAGAGTGGAGACAGGTGGTAGTTATAGAACACTGGAACAGAGCTCCAACTCTCCCTCTCTGTCGCTCGAGGGCGCCAGGCTGACTTTCATTAAGCACACCTGTCACCATCATTACGCGCATCAGCGCTCATTGGACTCACCAGGACTCCTGCACGTTTTGATTGCCTCCCCCATATATGTCTGTTTCCTCTGTTTCATCCACGTGTCAGCATTATTCCGTTTCCCCTGTCCAGACGCTGTCCGTATTCTGTTCCTGTCCGTGGATATTAAATGTTCACTTCCTGTACCCTGCTTCTCGTCTCCAGCCTCGGTCCTTACAGGAACACAGAGTGGAAACACAGGTGTTAGCTATAGAAAATTGGAATTTGTCCCAAATGACACCCTATTTCCGATAGTGAATGGTCCATAGGGATCTGGCCAAAAGTAGTGCACTATGTAGGGAATAGGTTGACGTTTTGTACGCAGCCCTTGCTCTTGAGTTGGTTTTCCACGGTGTGACATTGAAAGGCGGTAATAGTTTAATGGTAATAACCGTCACACTTAATCCAAAACCACATTTAGGGTAATTTTTCAGTGATTACATACATCACAAAACACACATCAAATAAATGTTTATTCTAAAGTCAGAAGAGATGAGGATTTAGTTGGAAATTAGACATGTTTATTCTGAAGTTAGGATAGATGAGGATTTAGTTGGAAATTAGACATGTTTATTCTGAAGTCAGGATAGATGAGGATTTAGTTGGAATAGACATGTTTATTCTGAAGTCAGGATAGATGAGGATTTAGTTGGAATAGACATGTTAATTCTGAAGTCAGGATAGATGAGGATTTAGTTGGAATAGACATGTTTATTCTGAATTTAGGATAGATAAGGATTTACCCGATTGGTAAGTAGCGCTGGATAAGTTTATCTGCTGAATGACTCAGGTATAGATGTAGGATGTAGTTGGAAATTAGACATGTTTATTCTGAAGTCAGGATAGATGAGGATTTAGTTGGAAATTAGACATGTTTATTCTGAAGTCAGGATAGATGAGGATTTAGTTGGAATAGACATGTTAATTCTGAAGTCAGGATAGATGAGGATTTAGTTGGAATAGACATGTTTATTCTGAATTTAGGATAGATAAGGATTTAGTTGGAATAGGCATGTTTATTCTGAAGTCAGGATAGATGAGGATTTAGTTGGAAATTAGACATGTTTATTCTGAAGTCAGGATAGATGAGGATTTAGTTGGAAATAGGATACCTGAGAAGGGATGTAGTCATATAAATTAGTGGTTTGTCTGTCCTCATTTGTTAAATATTTCCCTCCTGTCCATAATGATAACGAGGATCCCCATAGATATGTTCTGTCATGCAAGACACTGTCAATGTACTATGTTTTCATTGTGAATGTATTTTACCAGACCAATCATCTCTAGTAGTATCACTGTCAACGTAATGGGCTTGTCTGGCTGAATGGGGAGTTTAAGGGTTAATAAGTGCCTTGCTCAAGGGCACATTGAAAGGAGATGACAACATGGGATATATTTAAAACAATATATATATAATTCTAGACGATTTAAAGGTCTACCTCTAACCTCTAGGGTATCTCCCGCTCATTACAACGGTGTGCCCGATTTGATTCAAACTCTGGTCTTCTGCGCACTAGAAGCCCTATGAGCTAAAAGCTAAAGACTAGGCATTAGCTCCGGGAGCTTACACAAGTCTTCAAGTCTCAGACAAGGTCACTTCTCATCACGTGAGCGTTGTTCACCAAACTACCTTACATTGGCAAAGGGCTTGCCCTACATATGTATTTGCATATATTCCCTATATAGTGCAATACTTTAGACAGTACCCAATGGGACCCTATCCCCTATATAGTGCACTACTTTAGACCAGGACCCAATGGGACCCTATTCCCTATATAGTACACTACTTTAGACCAGTACCCAATGGAACCCTATTCCCTGTGTAGTGCACTACTTTTGTCAGGACCCAATGGCACCCTATTCCCTTTGTAGTGCACTACTTTCCCCTAGTACTTTCGGGGGGTTGATCTGTAGTGTGACGTGGCAGCCAACGCCAACGTTGCCCAGAATGACCTCAGACGGCTGTCTGCTGCCTGCTGCCTGCTAGCTCAGCGATACTGCAAAAGATGTTCCTACAACAAGCCCTTATTCCCCCCTTCCTCCTCCTCTTCCTTCTCCTCCTTTTTCTCCCTCTCCTCCTGCCCTCCACCCTCCTCCTCCCTTCACCCCACCAGAACTAGTGTCTAGAGGTACACCTCGGCTCAGTAAGAGAGGGTCGGCAAGACAAGGCGGGGCAAGACTAGCAAGGTACATTTTTTATAATCTGTTCGGCAGGAAAATGTCAGAGCTTTTGCTCATGCTGCTAGCTGGGCCTGCAGCCCAACAGAATTACTTTAATTTGTGGACCCCTCCTGTGTTGGCACACAGAGGTCTCAACGACCGAACCTCTGACGCTCTCTTTTGGTTGGACTAGATATGTTTCCATCAAGGTAGACAGAAAGTACAGACGGAACAGAACAGCCCTGGTAGACAGGAGGTACAGACGGAACAGAACGACACGGTAGACAGAAAGTACAGACGGAACAGAACCACACGGTAGACAGAGAGTACAGACGGAACATAACGACACGGTAGACAGAAAGTACAGACGGAACAGAACACCACGGTAGACAGAAAGTACAGATGGAACATAACAGCCCTGGTAGACAGAAAGTACAGACGGAACAGAACATCACGGTAGACAGGAGGTACAGACGGAACAGAACGACACGGTAGACAGAAAGTACAGACGGAACAGAACGACACGGTAGACAGAAAGTACAGACGGAACATAACAACACGGTAGACAGAAAGTACAGACGGAACAGAACATCACGGTAGACAGAAAGTACAGACGGAACAGAACATCACGGTAGACAGGAGGTACAGACGGAACATAACGACACGGTAGACAGAAAGTACAGACGGAACAGAACGACACGGTAGACAGAAAGTACAGACGGAACAGAACCACACGGTAGACAGAGAGTACAGACGGAACATAACGACACGGTAGACAGAAAGTACAGACGGAACAGAACACCACGGTAGACAGAAAGTACAGATGGAACATAACAGCCCTGGTAGACAGAAAGTACAGACGGACCAGAACATCACGGTAGACAGGAGGTACAGACGGAACAGAACGACACGGTAGACAGAAAGTACAGACGGAACAGAACGACACGGTAGACAGAAAGTACAGACGGAACAGAACAACACGGTAGACAGAAAGTACAGACGGAACAGAACATCACTGTATACAGGAAGTACAGACGGAACAGAACAGCCCTGGTAGACAGAAAGTACAGACGGACCAGAACATCACGGTAGACAGGAGGTACAGACGGAACAGAACGACACGGTAGACAGAAAGTACAGACGGAACAGAACATCACGGTAGACAGGAGGTACAGACGGAACAGAACGACACGGTAGACAGAAAGTACAGACGGAACAGAACATCACGGTAGACAGGAGGTACAGACGGAACATAACATCACGGTAGACAGAAAGTACAGACGGAACAGAACGACACGGTAGACAGAAAGTACAGACGGAACAGAACATCACGGTAGACAGGAGGTACAGACGGAACAGAACGACACGGTAGACAGAAAGTACAGACGGAACAGAACATCACGGTAGACAGAAAGTACAGACGGATCAGAACAACATGGTAGACAGATAATACAGACGGAACAGAACATTACGGTAGACAGAAAGTACAGACGGAACAGAACAACACGGTAGACAGAAAGTACAGACGGATCAGAACAACATGGTAGACAGAAAATACAGACGGAACAGAACATTACGGTAGACAGGAAGTACAGACGGAACAGAACATCACGGTAGACAGAAAGTACAGACGGAACAGAACAACACGGTAGACAGGAAGTACAGACGGAACAGAACAACACGGTAGACAGAAAGTACAGATGGAACAGAACAACACGGTAGACAGGAAGTACAGACGGAACATAACAGCCCTGGTAGACAGGAAGTACAGACGGAACAGAACAACACGGTAGACAGGAAGTACAGACGGAACAGAACAACACGGTAGACAGAAAGTACAGACGGAACAGAAGAGACGGAATGAAACGGTTGGATCTGACAGTTCTGAAGTTCTTCTTATAGAATCTAGTTTTTCAAGGGATTTTCTCAAGTCTACAATTTTCAGCACGACTAGAGTTTAAAAAAAAACAACAATTTCTCTCTAGTTGAAAAGCATATGATTACAACCGAAGCTTTTGTTGACCAGAGAGTACCAAGATGGCATTGTATAATTATTCTATAATAAGCTTCCACACTGAACAGGGCCGAACCCAGATCAGCTGAAAACAGAAGCATCCACGCTGAACAGGGCCGAACCCAGATCAGCTGAAAACAGAAGCATCCACACTGAACAGGGCCGAACCCAGATCAGCTGAAAACAGAAGCATCCAGGCTGAACAGGGCCGAACCCAGATCAGCTGAAAACAGAAACTTCCAGGCTGAACAGGGCCGAACCCAGATCAGCTGAAAACAGAAGCATCCAGGCTGAACAGGGCCGAACCCAGATCAGCTGAAAACAGAAACTTCCAGGCTGAACAGGGCCGAACCCAGATCAGCTGAAAACATAAACTTCTAGGAAACATTGTTCGCCAGCGGTTCTGTTTTCATGCTAAAAAAGCTTTCAATTACGTCTCCTTTCAAGTTTCTCAGAGAAAAACAAATCCGTTCTTCGCACTTTTCCTCGACAATCCTTTATTCACTTATTTTTTTGGGCTAAATAATTCTCAAACTTGCCATAGACATAGTAGTGAATGGGAAAAGATACAGTTTACACGACATTACTTTAAACGACACTACCTAGATATCAGTGGAGGCTGCTGCGGCGGGGGGGGGGGACGACAGCTCATAATATCAGTGGAGGCTGCTGCGGCGGGGGGGGACGACAGCTCATAATATCAGCTGTAATGGAACGAATGGCATCGAATCCATTCCACCAATTCCACTCCGACCACGAGCCCGTCCTCCCTAATTAAGGTGCGACCAACCTCCTGTGCTAGATATCCACATACTCATACATCCAGAATGCAGCCGGAGGGAGGAGTCCGATTCCTCATTCCTTCTAGGGAGTTTTTCCTACTCTGTGGCTGCTTGCTCTTTGGGGTGTCTAGGCTGAGTTACTGTAAAGCACAGGAAACCCGCTTTTTATTTATTTTTCATCTTTTTTTTTTTTTTTAAGAGCTTTTATGTTGTGTAGATAGAAGTAATCGGGAAACCATGAAGCAGGCTCCTGAGTTATGTGTGCTGTGAAAAAAAAGATGAAAAATAAATAAAAAGCGGGTTTCCTGTGCTTTACAGTAACTCAGCCTAGACACCCCAAAGAGCAAGCAGCCACAGAGTAGGAAAAACTCCCTAGAAGGAATGAGGAATCGGACTCCTCTAAGATGAGTGAAACACTTTTTCCACGGGTAGAACGTTACTTAGCTGGTACGTCTTCTACACATCACTAAAGACTCTGCTCTAATGAAATTGTTTTAATATTTCCCCCGTGTGTAGTCTCCTGAGTCATGTGCGACACAAGATAATTGAAACACTTTTCCACACGTAAGCATTACTGTAATTGTTGCTTGTTTGAAATCACTAAAGAGGGAGTTGATTCTCCTTTAGAATAAGTCTTAATAAATATTTAGTGAATGAAAGCCTCATGAACCTCCTGTGGCTGTAAAACTATGTTGTAGTTACCAGGTACTTAGCCTTTGATACGTATTACACCCCCAAGAATACCTTCCCTTCACTACCCATCAGCAGACGTTACCTCAAACACACTGGGAAGTTGAGCTAAATTATCCACTTAAAGAACAGTGTGTGTGGGTGTGGGTGTGTGTGTGTGTGTGTGAGCGTGTGTGTGTGTGTGTGTGTGTGTGTGTGTGTGTGGTGGGGGATAACTACTAGACATTGCAGAACACACATTTTCCGGGAGGAATGTGTGTGTGTCTGGGCATGCTCATTATGTACGGCTGTTTGAGGTGTGTGTGTGTGTGTGTGTGAGCGTGTGTGTGTGTGTGTGTGTGTGTGTGTGTGTGTGTGTGTGTGTGTGTGTGTGTGTGTGTGTGTGTGTGTGCGTGTGTGTGTGTGCGTGTGTGTGTGTGTGTGCTACCAGCTGCTTAATACAACCTGAAGAAAGGGGATGTGTGCTACCAGCTGCTCTCACTTTCACATTTTGTCCAGTCATCTCTTTGACTGTTCGGAAAATGTACGAGTAAAATACAGGAAAGTACAGTACAATTCAGTACAGTAAAGTACAGTAAAGTACAGTAAAGTAAACTAAGTACAGTGAAGTAAAATACAGGAAATTACAGTACAATTCAGTATAGTAAAGTACAGTAAAGTACAGTAAAGTACAGTAAAGTAAACTAAGTACAGTAAAGTAAAATACAGTAAAGTAAAATACAGTAACATCAAATGCAGTAAAGTACAATACATTAAAGTAAAGTAAAATACAGTAAAGTACAGTAACTACAGTAAATTAATGTAAAGCAGGATAGATGTCTGTGATACTCAAAACACCTCAAGCACCTGGCTCCTCACAGACGTACAGTCCGGATAGTAGTCAGTCTTCGTTAGCTGTGTGTCACCAGCCCTCAGTTGTAAAACAGTGGAAACAGTTAGCTGTCTGACAGTCAAATGGGATTCCAATAAGAATAGAGGTGGTGAACACAGTCCACATTGTACATACACACTTCAATGAAATGAAGTCTGTTTAGTGTAGGTCTGTTTAGTGTAGGTCTGTTTAGTGTGTAGGTCTGTTTAGTGTAGGTCTGTTTAGTGTGTAGGTCTGTTTAGTGTAGGTCTGTATAGTGTGTAGGTCTGTTTAGTGTAGGTCTGTTTAGTGTAGGTCTGTTTAGTGTAGGTCTGTTTAGTGTATAGGTCTGTTTAGTGTGTAGGTCTGTCTAGTGTGTAGGTCTGTTTAGTGTGTAGGTCTGTTTAGTGTGTAGGTCTGTTTAGTGTAGGTCTGTTTAGTGTGTAGGTCTGTTTAGTGTAGGTCTGTATAGTGTGTAGGTCTGTTTAGTGTAGGTCTGTTTAGTGTAGGTCTGTTTAGTGTAGGTCCGTTATGTGTGTAGGTCTGTTTAGTGTGTAGGTCTGTATAGTGCAGGTCTGTTTAGTGTGTAGGTCTGTTTAGTGTGTAGGTCTGTTTAGTGTGTAGGTCTGTTTAGTGTATAGGTCTGTTTAGTGTATAGGTCTGTTTAGTGTACGTCTGTATAGTGTGTAGGTCTGTTTAGTGTGTAGGTCTGTTTAGTGTGTAGGTCTGTTTAGTGTGTAGGTCTGTTATGTGTGTAGGTCTGTTTAGTGTGTAGGTCTGTATAGTGTAGGTCTGTTTAGTGTAGTTCTGTTTAGTGTGTAGGTCTGTTTAGTGTAGGTATGTTATGTGGGTAGGTCTGTTTAGTGTAGGTCTGTATAGTGTAGGTCTGTTTAGTGTAGGTCTGTTTAGTGTAGGTCTGTTATGTGTGTAGGTCTGTTTAGTGTAGATCTGTATAGTGTAGGTCTGTTTAGTGTAGGTCTGTTTAGTGTAGGTCTGTTTAGTGTGTAGATCTGTTTATGTGTGTAGGTCTGTTTAGTGTGTAGGTCTGTTTAGTGTAGGTCTGTTTAGTGTAGGTCTGTTATGTGTGTAGGTCTGTTTAGTATGCAGGTCTGTTTATGTGTGTAGGTCTGTTTAGTGTGTAGGTCTGTTTAGTGTAGGTCTGTTTAGTGTAGGTCTGTTATGTGTGTAGGTCTGTTTAGTGTAGGTCTGTTATGTGTGTAGGTCTGTTTAGTGTGCAGGTCTGTTTATGTGTGTAGGTCTGTTTAGTGTAGGTCTGTTTAGTGTGTGGTCTGTTTAGTGTAGGTCTGTATAGTGTGTAGGTCTGTTTAGTGTAGGTCTGTTTAGTGTAGGTCTGTATAGTGTGTAGGTCTGTTTAGTGTAGGTCTGTTTAGTGTGTAGGTCTGTTTAGTGTAGGTCTGTTTAGTGTTGGTCTGTTTAGTGTAGGTCTGTGTAGTGTAGGTCTGTTTAGTGTAGGTCTGTTAAGTGTGTAGGTCTGTGTAGTGTGTAGGTCTGTTTAGTGTAGGTCTGTATAGTGTGTAGGTCTGTTTAGTGTAGGTCTGTTTAGTGTGCAGGTCTGTTTAGTGTAGGTCTGTTTAGTGTAGGTCTGTTATGTGTGTAGGTCTGTTTAGTGTGTAGTTCTGTTTAGTGTGTAGTTCTGTTTAGTGTGCAGGTCTGTTTAGTGTGTAGGTCTGTTTAGTAAAGGTCTGTTTAGTATCGGTATGTTTAGTGTAGGTCTGTACAGTGTGTAGGTCTGTTTAGTGTAGGTCTGTTTAGTGTAGGTCTGTTATGTGTGTAGGTCTGTTTAGTGTAGGTCTGTATAGTGTAGGCCTGTTTAGTGTAGGTCTGTATAGTGTAGGTCTGTTTAGTGTGTAGGTCTGTATAGTGTGTAGGTCTGTATAGTGTGTAGGTCTGTTTAGTGTGTAGTTCTGTTTAGTGTGTAGGTCTGTTTAGTGTGTAGTTCTGTTTAGTGTGTAGTTCTGTTTAGTGTGTAGTTCTGTTTAGTGTGTAGTTCTGTTTAGTGTGCAGGTCTGTTTAGTGTGTAGGTCTGTTTAGTAAAGGTCTGTTTAGTATCGGTATGTTTAGTGTAGGTCTGTATAGTGTAGGTCTGTTTAGTGTAGGTCTGTTTAGTGTGTAGGTCTGTATAGTGTAGGTCTGTATAGTGTAGGTCTGTATAGTGTAGGTCTGTTTAGTGTAGGTCTGTTTAGTGTAGGTCTGTATAGTGTAGGTCTGTATAGTTTAGGTATGTATAGTGTAGGTCTGTTTAGTTTAGGTCTGTATAGTGTAGGTCTGTGTAGTTTAGGTATGTACAGTGTAGGTGTGTTTAGTTTAGGTCTGTACAGTGTGTAGGTCTGTTTATTGTGTAGGTCTGTTTAGTGTAGGTCTGTTTAGTGTAGGTCTGTTATGTGTGTAGGTCTGTTTAGTGTAGGTCTGTATAGTGTAGGCCTGTTTAGTGTAGGTCTGTATAGTGTAGGTCTGTTTAGTGTGTAGGTCTGTATAGTGTGTAGGTCTGTATAGTGTGTAGGTCTGTTTAGTGTGTAGTTCTGTTTAGTGTAGGTATGTTATGTGTGTAGGTCTGTTTAGTGTAGGTCTGTACAGTGTGTAGGTCTGTTTAGTGTGTAGGTCTGTTTAGTTTAGGTCTGTACAGTGTGTAGGTCTGTTTAGTGTGTAGGTCTGTTTAGTGTGTAGGTCTGTTTAGTGTAGGTCTGTTTAGTGTGTAGGTCTGTTTAGTGTGTAGGTCTGTTTAGTATGTAGGTCTGTTTAGTGTAGGTCTGTTTAGTGTGTAGGTCTGTTTAGTCTGTAGGTCTGTTTTGTGTAGGTCTGTTTAGTGTGTAGGTCTGTTTAGTGTAGGTCTGTTTAGTGTGTAGGTCTGTTTAGTGTAGGTTTGTTTAGTGTGTAGGTCTGTTTAGTGTGTAGGTCTGTTTTGTGTAGGTCTGTTTAGTGCAGGTCTGTTTAGTGTGTAGGTCTGTTTAGTGTGTAGGTCTGTTTATTGTGTAGGTCTGTATAGTGTAGGTTTGTTTAGTGTGTAGGTCTGTTTTGTGTAGGTCTGTTTAGTGCAGGTCTGTTTAGTGTAGGTCTGTATAGTGTGTAGGTCTGTTTAGTGTGTAGTTCTGTTTAGTGTAGGTCTGTTTAATGTAGGTCCGTTTAGTGTAGGTCTGTTTAGTGTGTAGGTCTGTTTAGTGTGTAGGTCTGTTTAGTGTGTGGTCTGTTTAGTGTGTAGGTCTGTTTAGTGTGTAGGTCTGTTTAGTGTAGGTCTGTTTAGTGTAGGTTTGTTTAGTGTAGGTCTGTTTAGTGTGTAGGTCTGTTTAGTGTGTAGGTCTGTTTAGTGTGTAGGTCTGTTTAGTGTGTAGGTCTGTTTAGTGTTTAGTAGGTCTGTTTAGTGTAGGTTTGTTTAGTGTGTAGGTCTGTTATGTGTGTAGGTCTGTTTAGTGTGTAGTTCTGTTTAGTGTGTAGTTCTGTTTAGTGTGCAGGTCTGTTTAGTGTGTAGGTCTGTTTAGTAAAGGTCTGTTTAGTATCGGTATGTTTAGTGTAGGTCTGTACAGTGTGTAGGTCTGTTTAGTGTAGGTCTGTTTAGTGTAGGTCTGTTATGTGTGTAGGTCTGTTTAGTGTAGGTCTGTATAGTGTAGGCCTGTTTAGTGTAGGTCTGTATAGTGTAGGTCTGTTTAGTGTGTAGGTCTGTATAGTGTGTAGGTCTGTATAGTGTGTAGGTCTGTTTAGTGTGTAGTTCTGTTTAGTGTGTAGGTCTGTTTAGTGTGTAGTTCTGTTTAGTGTGTAGTTCTGTTTAGTGTGTAGTTCTGTTTAGTGTGTAGTTCTGTTTAGTGTGCAGGTCTGTTTAGTGTGTAGGTCTGTTTAGTAAAGGTCTGTTTAGTATCGGTATGTTTAGTGTAGGTCTGTATAGTGTA
This sequence comes from Salvelinus alpinus, assembly GCF_045679555.1. NCBI lineage: Eukaryota > Metazoa > Chordata > Actinopteri > Salmoniformes > Salmonidae > Salvelinus > Salvelinus alpinus. Next base: position 6,329,520 of record NC_092108.1, read on the forward strand.
GGTCTGTTTAGTGTAGGTCTGTTTAGTGTATAGGTCTGTATAGTGTAGGTCTGTATAGTGTAGGTCTGTATAGTGTAGGTCTGTTTAGTGTAGGTCTGTTTAGTGTAGGTCTGTATAGTGTAGGTCTGTATAGTTTAGGTATGTATAGTGTAGGTCTGTTTAGTTTAGGTCTGTATAGTGTCGGTCTGTATAGTTTAGGTATGTACAGTGTAGGTGTGTTTAGTTTAGGTCTGTACAGTGTGTAGGTCTGTTTAGTGTGTAGGTCTGTTTAGTGTGTAGGTCTGTTTATTGTGTAGGTCTGTATAGTGTAGGTTTGTTTAGTGTGTAGGTCTGTTTTGTGTAGGTCTGTTTAGTGCAGGTCTGTTTAGTGTAGGTCTGTATAGTGTGTAGGTCTGTTTAGTGTGTAGTTCTGTTTAGTGTAGGTCTGTTTAATGTAGGTCCGTTTAGTGTAGGTCTGTTTAGTGTGTAGGTCTGTTTAGTGTGTAGGTCTGTTTAGTGTGTGGTCTGTTTAGTGTGTAGGTCTGTTTAGTGTGTAGGTCTGTTTAGTGTAGGTCTGTTTAGTGTAGGTTTGTTTAGTGTAGGTCTGTTTAGTGTGTAGGTCTGTTTAGTGTGTAGGTCTGTTTAGTGTGTAGGTCTGTTTAGTGTGTAGGTCTGTTATGTGTGTAGGTCTGTTTAGTGTGTAGTTCTGTTTAGTGTGTAGTTCTGTTTAGTGTGCAGGTCTGTTTAGTGTGTAGGTCTGTTTAGTAAAGGTCTGTTTAGTATCGGTATGTTTAGTGTAGGTCTGTACAGTGTGTAGGTCTGTTTAGTGTAGGTCTGTTTAGTGTAGGTCTGTTATGTGTGTAGGTCTGTTTAGTGTAGGTCTGTATAGTGTAGGCCTGTTTAGTGTAGGTCTGTATAGTGTAGGTCTGTTTAGTGTGTAGGTCTGTATAGTGTGTAGGTCTGTATAGTGTGTAGGTCTGTTTAGTGTGTAGTTCTGTTTAGTGTGTAGGTCTGTTTAGTGTGTAGTTCTGTTTAGTGTGTAGTTCTGTTTAGTGTGTAGTTCTGTTTAGTGTGTAGTTCTGTTTAGTGTGCAGGTCTGTTTAGTGTGTAGGTCTGTTTAGTAAAGGTCTGTTTAGTATCGGTATGTTTAGTGTAGGTCTGTATAGTGTAGGTCTGTTTAGTGTAGGTCTGTTTAGTGTATAGGTCTGTATAGTGTAGGTCTGTATAGTGTAGGTCTGTATAGTGTAGGTCTGTTTAGTGTAGGTATGTTTAGTGTAGGTCTGTATAGTGTAGGTCTGTATAGTTTAGGTATGTATAGTGTAGGTCTGTTTAGTTTAGGTCTGTATAGTGTCGGTCTGTATAGTTTAGGTATGTACAGTGTAGGTGTGTTTAGTTTAGGTCTGTACAGTGTGTAGGTCTGTTTAGTGTGTAGGTCTGTTTAGTGTTAAGGTCTGTTTAGTGTAGGTATGTTATGTGTGTAGGTCTGTTTAGTGTAGGTCTGTACAGTGTTCAGGTCTGTTTATTGTGTAGGTCTGTTTAGTGTAGGTCTGTTTAGTGTAGGTCTGTTATGTGTGTAGGTCTGTTTAGTGTAGGTCTGTATAGTGTAGGCCTGTTTAGTGTAGGTCTGTATAGTGTAGGTCTGTTTAGTGTGTAGGTCTGTATAGTGTGTAGGTCTGTATAGTGTGTAGGTCTGTTTAGTGTGTAGTTCTGTTTAGTGTAGGTATGTTATGTGTGTAGGTCTGTTTAGTGTAGGTCTGTACAGTGTGTAGGTCTGTTTAGTGTGTAGGTCTGTTTAGTTTAGGTCTGTACAGTGTGTAGGTCTGTTTAGTGTGTAGGTCTGTTTAGTGTGTAGGTCTGTTTAGTGTAGGTCTGTTTAGTGTGTAGGTCTGTTTAGTGTGTAGGTCTGTTTAGTATGTAGGTCTGTTTAGTGTAGGTCTGTTTAGTGTGTAGGTCTGTTTAGTCTGTAGGTCTGTTTTGTGTAGGTCTGTTTAGTGTGTAGGTCTGTTTAGTGTAGGTCTGTTTAGTGTGTAGGTCTGTTTAGTGTAGGTTTGTTTAGTGTGTAGGTCTGTTTAGTGTGTAGGTCTGTTTTGTGTAGGTCTGTTTAGTGCAGGTCTGTTTAGTGTGTAGGTCTGTTTAGTGTGTAGGTCTGTTTATTGTGTAGGTCTGTATAGTGTAGGTTTGTTTAGTGTGTAGGTCTGTTTTGTGTAGGTCTGTTTAGTGCAGGTCTGTTTAGTGTAGGTCTGTATAGTGTGTAGGTCTGTTTAGTGTGTAGTTCTGTTTAGTGTAGGTCTGTTTAATGTAGGTCCGTTTAGTGTAGGTCTGTTTAGTGTGTAGGTCTGTTTAGTGTGTAGGTCTGTTTAGTGTGTGGTCTGTTTAGTGTGTAGGTCTGTTTAGTGTGTAGGTCTGTTTAGTGTAGGTCTGTTTAGTGTAGGTTTGTTTAGTGTAGGTCTGTTTAGTGTGTAGGTCTGTTTAGTGTGTAGGTCTGTTTAGTGTAGGTCTGTTTAGTGTGTAGGTCTGTATATTGTAGGTCTGTATAGTGTAGGTCTGTTTAGTGTAGGTCTGTTTAGTGTTTAGGTCTGTTTAGTGTAGGTCTGTTTAGTGTGTAGGTCTGTTTAGTGTAGGTCTGTTTAGTGTAGGTCTGTTTTACTGTGTAGGTCTGTTTAGTGTAGGTCTGTTTAGTGTAGGTCTGTTTAGTGTAGGTCTGTTTAGTGTAGGTCTGTTTAGTGTAGGTCTGTTTTACTGTGTAGGTCTGTTTAGTGTAGGTCTGTTTAGTGTATAGGTCTGTTTAGTGTATAGGTCTGTTTAGTGTGTAGGTCTGTATAGTGTGTAGGTCTGTATAGTGTGTAGGTCTGTATAGTGTGTAGGTCTGTTTAGTGTGTAGTTCTGTTTAGTGTAGGTATGTTATGTGTGTAGGTCTGTTTAGTGTAGGTCTGTACAGTGTGTAGGTCTGTTTAGTGTATAGGTCTGTTTAGTGTGTAGGTCTGTATAGTGTGTAGGTCTGTATAGTGTGTAGGTCTGTTTAGTGTGTAGTTCTGTTTAGTGTAGGTATGTTATGTGTGTAGGTCTGTTTAGTGTAGGTCTGTACAGTGTGTAGGTCTGTTTAGTGTGTAGGTCTGTTTAGTTTAGGTCTGTACAGTGTGTAGGTCTGTTTAGTGTGTAGGTCTGTTTAGTGTGTAGGTCTGTTTAGTGTAGGTCTGTTTAGTGTGTAGGTCTGTTTAGTGTGTAGGTCTGTTTAGTATGTAGGTCTGTTTAGTGTAGGTCTGTTTAGTGTGTAGGTCTGTTTAGTCTGTAGGTCTGTTTTGTGTAGGTCTGTTTAGTGTGTAGGTCTGTTTAGTGTAGGTCTGTTTAGTGTGTAGGTCTGTTTAGTGTGTAGGTCTGTTTAGTGTGTAGGTCTGTTTAGTGTAGGTCTGTTTAGTGTGTAGGTCTGTTTAGTGTGTAGGTCTGTTTAGTATGTAGGTCTGTTTAGTGTAGGTCTGTTTAGTGTGTAGGTCTGTTTAGTCTGTAGGTCTGTTTTGTATAGGTCTGTTTAGTGTGTAGGTCTGTTTAGTGTAGGTCTGTTTAGTGTGTAGGTCTGTTTAGTGTAGGTTTGTTTAGTGTGTAGGTCTGTTTAGTGTGTAGGTCTGTTTTGTGTAGGTCTGTTTAGTGCAGGTCTGTTTAGTGTGTAGGTCTGTTTAGTGTGTAGGTCTGTTTATTGTGTAGGTCTGTATAGTGTAGGTTTGTTTAGTGTGTAGGTCTGTTTTGTGTAGGTCTGTTTAGTGCAGGTCTGTTTAGTGTAGGTCTGTATAGTGTGTAGGTCTGTTTAGTGTGTAGTTCTGTTTAGTGTAGGTCTGTTTAATGTAGGTCCGTTTAGTGTAGGTCTGTTTAGTGTGTAGGTCTGTTTAGTGTGTAGGTCTGTTTAGTGTGTGGTCTGTTTAGTGTGTAGGTCTGTTTAGTGTGTAGGTCTGTTTAGTGTAGGTCTGTTTAGTGTAGGTTTGTTTAGTGTAGGTCTGTTTAGTGTGTAGGTCTGTTTAGTGTGTAGGTCTGTTTAGTGTGTAGGTCTGTTTAGTGTGTAGGTCTGTTTAGTGTAGGTCTGTTTAGTGTAGGTTTGTTTAGTGTAGGTCTGTTTAGTGTGTAGGTCTGTTATGTGTGTAGGTCTGTTTAGTGTGTAGTTCTGTTTAGTTTGTAGTTCTGTTTAGTGTGCAGGTCTGTTTAGTGTGTAGGTCTGTTTAGTAAAGGTCTGTTTAGTATCGGTATGTTTAGTGTAGGTCTGTACAGTGTGTAGGTCTGTTTAGTGTAGGTCTGTTTAGTGTAGGTCTGTTATGTGTGTAGGTCTGTTTAGTGTAGGTCTGTATAGTGTAGGCCTGTTTAGTGTAGGTCTGTATAGTGTAGGTCTGTTTAGTGTGTAGGTCTGTATAGTGTGTAGGTCTGTATAGTGTGTAGGTCTGTTTAGTGTGTAGTTCTGTTTAGTGTGTAGGTCTGTTTAGTGTGTAGTTCTGTTTAGTGTGTAGTTCTGTTTAGTGTGTAGTTCTGTTTAGTGTGTAGTTCTGTTTAGTGTGCAGGTCTGTTTAGTGTGTAGGTCTGTTTAGTAAAGGTCTGTTTAGTATCGGTATGTTTAGTGTAGGTCTGTATAGTGTAGGTCTGTTTAGTGTAGGTCTGTTTAGTGTGTAGGTCTGTATAGTGTAGGTCTGTATAGTGTAGGTCTGTATAGTGTAGGTCTGTTTAGTGTAGGTCTGTTTAGTGTAGGTCTGTATAGTGTAGGTCTGTATAGTTTAGGTATGTATAGTGTAGGTCTGTTTAGTTTAGGTCTGTATAGTGTAGGTCTGTATAGTTTAGGTATGTACAGTGTAGGTGTGTTTAGTTTAGGTCTGTACAGTGTGTAGGTCTGTTTAGTGTGTAGGTCTGTTTAGTGTTAAGGTCTGTTTAGTGTAGGTATGTTATGTGTGTAGGTCTGTTTAGTGTAGGTCTGTACAGTGTTCAGGTCTGTTTATTGTGTAGGTCTGTTTAGTGTAGGTCTGTTTAGTGTAGGTCTGTTATGTGTGTAGGTCTGTTTAGTGTAGGTCTGTATAGTGTAGGCCTGTTTAGTGTAGGTCTGTATAGTGTAGGTCTGTTTAGTGTGTAGGTCTGTATAGTGTGTAGGTCTGTATAGTGTGTAGGTCTGTTTAGTGTGTAGTTCTGTTTAGTGTAGGTATGTTATGTGTGTAGGTCTGTTTAGTGTAGGTCTGTACAGTGTGTAGGTCTGTTTAGTGTGTAGGTCTGTTTAGTTTAGGTCTGTACAGTGTGTAGGTCTGTTTAGTGTGTAGGTCTGTTTAGTGTGTAGGTCTGTTTAGTGTAGGTCTGTTTAGTGTGTAGGTCTGTTTAGTGTGTAGGTCTGTTTAGTATGTAGGTCTGTTTAGTGTAGGTCTGTTTAGTCTGTAGGTCTGTTTTGTGTAGGTCTGTTTAGTGTGTAGGTCTGTTTAGTGTAGGTCTGTTTAGTGTGTAGGTCTGTTTAGTGTAGGTTTGTTTAGTGTGTAGGTCTGTTTAGTGTGTAGGTCTGTTTTGTGTAGGTCTGTTTAGTGCAGGTCTGTTTAGTGTGTAGGTCTGTTTAGTGTGTAGGTCTGTTTATTGTGTAGGTCTGTATAGTGTAGGTTTGTTTAGTGTGTAGGTCTGTTTTGTGTAGGTCTGTTTAGTGCAGGTCTGTTTAGTGTAGGTCTGTATAGTGTGTAGGTCTGTTTAGTGTGTAGTTCTGTTTAGTGTAGGTCTGTTTAATGTAGGTCCGTTTAGTGTAGGTCTGTTTAGTGTGTAGGTCTGTTTAGTGTGTAGGTCTGTTTAGTGTGTGGTCTGTTTAGTGTGTAGGTCTGTTTAGTGTGTAGGTCTGTTTAGTGTAGGTCTGTTTAGTGTAGGTTTGTTTAGTGTAGGTCTGTTTAGTGTGTAGGTCTGTTTAGTGTGTAGGTCTGTTTAGTGTAGGTCTGTTTAGTGTGTAGGTCTGTATATTGTAGGTCTGTATAGTGTAGGTCTGTTTAGTGTAGGTCTGTTTAGTGTTTAGGTCTGTTTAGTGTAGGTCTGTTTAGTGTGTAGGTCTGTTTAGTGTAGGTCTGTTTAGTGTAGGTCTGTTTTACTGTGTAGGTCTGTTTAGTGTAGGTCTGTTTAGTGTAGGTCTGTTTAGTGTAGGTCTGTTTAGTGTAGGTCTGTTTAGTGTAGGTCTGTTTTACTGTGTAGGTCTGTTTAGTGTAGGTCTGTTTAGTGTATATGTCTGTTTAGTGTATAGGTCTGTTTAGTGTATAGGTCTGTTTAGTGTGTAGGTCTGTATAGTGTGTAGGTCTGTTATGTGTGTAGGTCTGTTTAGTGTGTAGGTCTGTATAGTGTAGGTCTGTTTAGTGTAGTTCTGTTTAGTGTGTAGGTCTGTTTAGTATAGGTATGTTATGTGGGTAGGTCTGTTTAGTGTAGGTCTGTATAGTGTAGGTCTGTTTAGTGTAGGTCTGTTTAGTGTAGGTCTGTTATGTGTGTAGGTCTGTTTAGTGTGGGTCTGTATAGTGTAGATCTGTATAGTGTAGGTCTGTTTAGTGTAGGTCTGTTTAGTGTGTAGGTCTGTTTAGTGTAGGTCTGTTTAGTGTGTAGGTCTGTTTAGTGTGCAGGTCTGTTTATGTGTGTAGGTCTGTTTAGTGTGTAGGTCTGTTTAGTGTAGGTCTGTTTAGTGTAGGTCTGTTATGTGTGTAGGTCTGTTTAGTGTAGGTCTGTTTAGTGTGTGGTCTGTTTAGTGTAGGTCTGTATAGTGTGTAGGTCTGTTTAGTGTAGGTCTGTTTAGTGTAGGTCTGTATAGTGTGTAGGTCTGTTTAGTGTAGGTCTGTTTAGTGTGTAGGTCTGTTTAGTGTGTAGTTCTGTTTAGTGTGTAGGTCTGTTTAGTGTGTAGGTCTGTTTAGTGTAGGTCTGTTTAGTGTTGGTCTGTTTAGTGTAGGTCTGTGTAGTGTAGGTCTGTTTAGTGTAGGTCTGTTAAGTGTGTAGGTCTGTGTAGTGTGTAGGTCTGTTTAGTGTAGGTCTGTATAGTGTGTAGGTCTGTTTAGTGTAGGTCTGTTTAGTGTGTAGGTCTGTTTAGTGTAGGTCTGTTTAGTGTAGGTCTGTTATGTGTGTAGGTCTGTTTAGTGTGTAGTTCTGTTTAGTGTGTAGGTCTGTTTAGTGTGTAGTTCTGTTTAGTGTGTAGTTCTGTTTAGTGTGCAGGTCTGTTTAGTGTAGGTCTGTTATGTGTGTAGGTCTGTTTAGTGTGTAGTTCTGTTTAGTGTGTAGGTCTGTTTAGTGTGTAGTTCTGTTTAGTGTGTAGTTCTGTTTAGTGTGTAGTTCTGTTTAGTGTGCAGGTCTGTTTAGTGTGTAGGTCTGTTTAGTAAAGGTCTGTTTAGTATCGGTATGTTTAGTGTAGGTCTGTATAGTGTAGGTCTGTTTAGTGTAGGTCTGTTTAGTGTGTAGGTCTGTATAGTGTAGGTCTGTATAGTGTAGGTCTGTATAGTGTAGGTCTGTTTAGTGTAGGTCTGTTTAGTGTAGGTCTGTATAGTGTAGGTCTGTATAGTTTAGGTATGTATAGTGTAGGTCTGTTTAGTTTAGGTCTGTATAGTGTAGGTCTGTATAGTTTAGGTATGTACAGTGTAGGTGTGTTTAGTTTAGGTCTGTACAGTGTAGGTCTGTACAGTGTGTAGGTCTGTTTAGTGTGTAGGTCTGTTTAGTGTGTAGGTCTGTTTAGTGTAGGTATGTTATGTGTGTAGGTCTGTTTATTGTGTAGGTCTGTTTAGTGTAGGTCTGTTTAGTGTAGGTATGTTATGTGTGTAGATCTGTTTAGTGTAAGTCTGTACAGTGTGTAGGTCTGTTTAGTGTGTAGGTCTGTTTAGTGTAGGTCTGTTTAGTGTAGGTCTGTTATGTGTGTAGGTCTGTTTAGTGTAGGTCTGTATAGTGTAGGCCTGTTTAGTGTAGGTCTGTATAGTGTAGGTCTGTTTAGTGTGTAGGTCTGTATAGTGTGTAGGTCTGTATAGTGTGTAGGTCTGTATAGTGTGTAGGTCTGTTTAGTGTGTAGGTCTGTTTAGTGTGTAGTTCTGTTTAGTGTGTAGGTCTGTTTAGTGTGTAGTTCTGTTTAGTGTGTAGTTCTGTTTAGTGTGTAGTTCTGTTTAGTGTGCAGGTCTGTTTAGTGTGTAGGTCTGTTTAGTAAAGGTCTGTTTAGTATCGGTATGTTTAGTGTAGGTCTGTATAGTGTAGGTCTGTTTAGTGTAGGTCTGTTTAGTGTGTAGGTCTGTATAGTGTAGGTCTGTATAGTGTAGGTCTGTATAGTGTAGGTATGTTTAGTGTAGGTCTGTTTAGTGTAGGTCTGTATAGTGTAGGTCTGTATAGTTTAGGTATGTATAGTGTAGGTCTGTTTAGTGTAGGTCTGTACAGTGTTCAGGTCTGTTTATTGTGTAGGTCTGTTTAGTGTAGGTCTGTTTAGTGTAGGTCTGTTATGTGTGTAGGTCTGTTTAGTGTAGGTCTGTATAGTGTAGGCCTGTTTAGTGTGTAGGTCTGTATAGTGTGTAGGTCTGTATAGTGTGTAGGTCTGTTTAGTGTGTAGTTCTGTTTAGTGTAGGTATGTTATGTGTGTAGGTCTGTTTAGTGTAGGTCTGTACAGTGTGTAGGTCTGTTTAGTGTGTAGGTCTGTTTAGTTTAGGTCTGTACAGTGTGTAGGTCTGTTTAGTGTGTAGGTCTGTTTAGTGTGTAGGTCTGTTTAGTGTAGGTCTGTTTAGTGTGTAGGTCTGTTTAGTGTGTAGGTCTGTTTAGTATGTAGGTCTGTTTAGTGTAGGTCTGTTTAGTGTGTAGGTCTGTTTAGTCTGTAGGTCTGTTTTGTGTAGGTCTGTTTAGTGTGTAGGTCTGTTTAGTGTAGGTCTGTTTAGTGTGTAGGTCTGTTTAGTGTAGGTTTGTTTAGTGTGTAGGTCTGTTTAGTGTGTAGGTCTGTTTTGTGTAGGTCTGTTTAGTGCAGGTCTGTTTAGTGTGTAGGTCTGTTTAGTGTGTAGGTCTGTTTATTGTGTAGGTCTGTTTAGTGTAGGTTTGTTTAGTGTAGGTCTGTTTAGTGTGTAGGTCTGTTTAGTGTGTAGGTCTGTTTAATGTAGGTCCGTTTAGTGTAGGTCTGTTTAGTGTAGGTTTGTTTAGTGTAGGTCTGTTTAGTGTGTAGGTCTGTTTAGTGTAGGTCTGTATAGTGTAGGTTTGTTTAGTGTAGGTCTGTTTAGTGTGTAGGTCTGTTTAGTGTGTAGGTCTGTTTAGTGTAGGTCTGTTTAGTGTGTAGGTCTGTATATTGTAGGTCTGTATAGTGTAGGTCTGTTTAGTGTAGGTCTGTTTAGTGTTTAGGTCTGTTTAGTGTGTAGGTCTGTCTAGTGTGTAGGTCTGTTTAGTGTAGGTCTGTTTAGTGTAGGTCTGTTTTACTGTGTAGGTCTGTTTAGTGTAGGTCTGTTTAGTGTAGGTATGTTTAGTGTAGGTCTGTTTAGTGTATAGGTCTGTTTAGTGTATAGGTCTGTTTAGTGTATAGGTCTGTTTAGTGTATAGGTCTGTTTAGTGTATAGGTCTGTTTAGTGTATAGGTCTGTAGTTTGGATTGTAGTCAAGTTAAGTCAAGTTACAATACATCCTAAAAAGTGACCTTCCTCCTCTCCTCTGTGTTGAAATCATGGTTGTATGGGAGTTGCTGTGGTTGTAGATTCCATGAATGTTCCTCATTACTAGTCTTTACTGTGGTTTGGGAGGATCTCTTTGTCATCGTTAATAAGCTGTGAGAAAGCTTTTGTTTAGAGAACTCAAGTGAATAACAACTGGTTCTTTGACAAGATTCTTGGTGTGTGCACTGCACACGGTTAGAAATCTTACATCATAGCCTGCACTCTGCCAAAAGAGGATAAAATGACTCGTTAACGAGAGTATTCAATCTCACTATGTCATAAATCTGTTTTATCGATTTAATTACCCCCAGATTCTACTAAGAGTGCGTATTCACAAAAGGCTGTCGTAGTCAATTAATATTCACAAACAAAAAACAAGCGTTCAACATCAAAATAAAACTTGTTGGTTTATTGGTGGGACAACCAATGTTTTACGGATGTATAGATTAACGTGTTGCTATATACTTTGGTATAGAGAAGACCTAAAGTGTTTCCTGATCATGTTGCCTTTCTGGCCAGGATTGGAGGCAAGGTTTTTCCTGATCATGTGGCCTGTCTGGCCAGGATTGGACGCAAGGTTTTTCCTGATTATGTGGCCTGTCTGGCCAGGATTAGAGGCAAGGTTTTTCCTGATTATGTGGCCTGTCTGGCCAGGATCGGACGCAAGGTTTTTCCTGATTATGTGGCCTGTCTGCCAGGATAGGACCCAGAGACATCCTGATCAGGTAAGTGACATTCACAAAAATATGTGAATGTAAGGTAACTTCTGTAAATATATATATATATATATTATTCAAACAGTTGAAGTCGGAAGTTCACATACACCTTAGGTTAACTTTGGTCCATTCCTCCTGAAAGAGCTGGTGTAAACTGAGTCAGGTTTGTAGGCCTCTTTGCTCTCACACGCTTTTTCAGTTCTGCCCACAAATTTTCTATAGGAATGAGGTCAGGGCTTTGTGATGGCTACTCCAGTACCTTGACTTTGTTGTCCTTAAGTCATTTTGCCACAACTTTGGAAGTATGGTTGGGTTCATTGTCCATTTGGAAGACCCATTTGCGACCAAGCTTTAACTTCCTGACTGATGTCTTGAGATGTTGCTTCTATATATCCACATAATTTCCCTCACTCATGATGCCATCTATTTTGTGAGGTGCACCAGTCCCTTCTGCAGCAAAGCACCCCCACAACACGATGCTGCCACCCCCGCGCTTCACGGTTGGGATGGTGTTCTTCGGCTTGCAAGCCTCCCCCTTTTTCCTCCAAACATTTTGATGGTCATGATGGCCAAACAGTTCTATTTTTGTTTCATCAGGCCAGAGGACATTTCTCCAAAAAGTACGATCTTTGTCTCCATGTGCAGTTGCAAACCGTAGTCTGGCTTTTTTATGGCGGTTTTGGAGCAGTGGCTTCTCCCTCGATATAGGGCTAATTTTACTGTGGATATAAATACTTTTGTACCTGTTTCCTCCAGCATCCTCAAGGCCGTTTGCTGTTGTTCTGGGAATGATTTGCACTTTAAAAAAATTAATTGCCCCTATTGGTAAGTTCCAGGAACTCTTTATATGTCCCTTGCCCCTTGCCCCTATCCCAGCCGCTGTAGGTAAGTTACAGGAACTATATATATGTCCCTTGCCTCTATCCCAGCCTCTATAGGTAAGTTACAGGAACTCTTTACATGTCCCTTGCCCCTATCCCAGCCCCAGCTCATGTAGGTAAGCTATTACTCCTTACTGTCTGTAACTCAGTTCCTCGATAGCTCCTGTAAACTCACAGTGAAACTGTATTGGCCTGGTTCCTCGATAGCTCCTGTAAACTCACAGTGAAACCATATTGGCCTGGTTCCTCGATAGCGCCTGTAAACTCACAGTGAAACCGTATTGGCCTGGTTCCTCGATAGCTCCTGTAAACTCACAGTGAAACCATATTGGCCTGGTACCTCGATAGCTCCTGTAAACTCACAGTGAAACCGTATTGGCCTGGTTCCTCGATAGCGCCTGTAAACTCACAGTGAAACCGTATTGGCCTGGTTCCTCGATAGTGCCTGTAAACTCACAGTGAAACCGTATTGGCCTGGTACCTCGATAGTGCCTGTAAACTCACAGTGAAACCGTATTGGCCTGGTTCCTCGATAGCGTCTGTAAACTCACAGTGAAACCGTATTGGCCTGGTTCCTCGATAGCGCCTGTAAACTCACAGTGAAACCGTATTGGCCTGGTTCCTCGATAGCGTCTGTAAACTCACAGTGAAACCGTATTGGCCTGGTTCCTCGATAGCGCCTGTAAACTCACAGTGAAACCGTATTGGCCTGGTTCCTCGATAGCGCCTGTAAACTCACAGTGAAACCGTATTGGCCTGGTTCCTCGATAGCGCCTGTAAACTCACAGTGAAACCGTATTGGCCTGGTTCCTCGATAGCGCCTGTAAACTCACAGTGAAACCGTATTGGCCTGGTTCCTCGATAGCGCCTGTAAACTCACAGTGAAACAGTATTGGCCTGGTTCCTCGATAGCGCCTGTAAACTCACAGTGAAACCGTATTGGCCTGGTTCCTCGATAGCGCCTGTAAACTCACAGTGAAACCGTATTGGCCTGGTTCCTCGATAGCGCCTGTAAACTCACAGTGAAACCGTATTGGCCTGGTTCCTCGATAGCGCCTGTAAACTCACAGTGAAACAGTATTGGCCTGGTTCCTCGATAGCGCCTGTAAACTCACAGTGAAACCGTATTGGCCTGGTTCCTCGATAGCGCCTGTAAACTCACAGTGAAACCGTATTGGCCTGGTTCCTCGATAGCGCCTGTAAACTCACAGTGAAACCGTATTGGCCTGGTTCCTCGATAGCGTCTGTAAACTCACAGTGAAACCGTATTGGCCTGGTTCCTCGATAGCGCCTGTAAACTCACAGTGAAACCGTATTGGCCTGGTTCCTCGATAGCGTCTGTAAACTCACAGTGAAACCGTATTGGCCTGGTTCCTCGATAGCGCCTGTAAACTCACAGTGAAACCATATTGGCCTGGTACCTCGATAGCGCCTGTAAACTCACAGTGAAACCGTATTGCCCTGGTTCCTCGATAGCGCCTGTAAACTCACAGTGAAACCATATTGGCCTGGTACCTCGATAGTGCCTGTAAACTCACAGTGAAACCGTATTGCCCTGGTTCCTCGATAGTGCCTGTAAACTCACAGTGAAACCGTATTGGCCTGTTTCCTCGATAGCGTCTGTAAACTCACAGTGAAACCGTATTGCCCTGGTTCCTCGATAGTGCCTGTAAACTCACAGTGAAACCGTATTGGCCTGGTTCCTCGATAGTGCCTGTAAACTCACAGTGAAACCATATTGGCCTGGTTCCTCGATAGCGCCTGTAAACTCACAGTGAAACCGTATTGGCCTGGTTCCTCGATAGCGCCTGTAAACTCACAGTGAAACCGTATTAGCCTGGTTCCTCGATAGCGCCTGTAAACTCACAGTGAAACCGTATTGGCCTGGTTCCTCGATAGCGCCTGTAAACTCACAGTGAAACCGTATTGGCCTGGTTCCTCGATAGCGCCTGTAAACTCACAGTGAAACCATATTGGCCTGGTTCCTCGATAGCGCCTGTAAACTCACAGTGAAACCGTATTGGCCTGGTTCCTCGATAGCGCCTGTAAACTCACAGTGAAACCGTATTGGCCTGGTTCCTCGATAGCGCCTGTAAACTCACAGTGAAACCGTATTAGCCTGGTTCCTCGATAGCGCCTGTAAACTCACAGTGAAACCGTATTGGCCTGGTTCCTCGATAGCGCCTGTAAACTCACAGTGAAACCGTATTGGCCTGGTTCCTCGATAGCGTCTGTAAACTCACAGTGAAGAGGAAAGAGACAGTTCTGGCCGGGGGGTTTGGAAAAACACATGTAGTAGATTATGTGTACTATAATCATATCACCCTCAATAGGGAGGACAATGGGGCTGCGTCCTAAATGGCACCCTACTTCTTATATATTGAATAGGGTACCGTTTGGGACGCGTACCAATATGAATGACCCTGTTATGTTTTAGTTTCATTGAAGGAATCAGTATTTCTTCCACCACAATATCGTTTCCTTGTTTCCACGCTTGAGAAGAGAACGTAGAACCTTAGATCTGTGAGAACTGTTAGAATGTATGATCTTCTAGATGTGTTTAACTTGACACAGATAATGGGTAGTTAAATAGTAACAACTTACACACAGTTTTCTGAACATTTCTGGACCCGGTTTTTCTGGACCTAAATTTTGATTTCAAAAACAATAATATGTACACGACCATATTCATTAAGCATCTCAGAGTAGGAGGTCAGTTCTGGGATCTGGGATCAGTTTTGACTTTTAGAATCTAACGAATAAGATTATATTTGGACATGAAGGAACTGATCCTAGATCAGCTCTCTCACTCTGACATTCTTGATACATACAAAAACAGTACTCTTACTCTCTAACTCTCCATGTGAGTATTTTTAGTCCAGCAATACTAGGATATCTATAGAGGTTGATGGGCTGTTTTCCAGAACGAACAATTTACTTCTGGAAGTTTCCACCACGCTAACTATAACATTGATAGGTTGTTTACACCCTGTCTTTCTGCATTGCCTTTACATTACAGTAGACATCCCTCTTGACAGAGCCCTCTGACAAAACCAATCACCAGCCTTCAGTATAAAAGTAGGAAAAGGGGGGGGGGGGACCACATGGGTTTCCATTAGTATAAGCAAAGTCAATTCACTATCTTCTACTGTACTATCTCAACGATGAAAAACGTAACGCCTACATCCCAAATGACACCCTATTCCCTCTGTAGCGCACTACTTTACACCAGAGTCCTATGGAACCCTATTCCCTACGTAGTGCACTACTTTACACCAGAGTCCTATGGAACCCTATTCCCTACGTAGTGCACTACTTTACACCAGAGTCCTATGGAACCCTATTCCCTCTGTAGCACACTACTTTACACCAGAGCCCTGTGGGCACAATATAGGGAATAGGGTGCTATTTGGTATGTACTCAATGCCTGAAAGGCTATTGGAGACACTAGCCACCCAAGGTACGTATACTGTCCATACCACAGATCACAGACCAACTCTCTGTCTGTGAATGATATGAATGTTTCAAACGTTGCTATCCAGTTCTATGAATACATACAGTGTTTTGTACATATCACCTGTTGCAGGCTCCTCCCTATCTGAATGATTCAGAACATAAATATCTTCACCTCCTTGTTTCAGTTCTACATCTGTTAGGCTAGACCTGACTCTGGATGTGTGTCCCAATAACCTCTCCTGTTCCCGTGAAGTGTTTCACTTGATCAATGCACTTAATGGATTTAAAAGGAAATGACCGGTGTGTGAGAACGTTCTCTATGTCACGGATCCCTCCGGAACTGTCATTACTCACACCTGGTCCTTTTTCCCCGATTTAGTAATTGTATAAGTGTGCCCTTGGATCACCATTGTCTTGTCGATTATTGTTACTATGTCCGTTGGTGCGTGTGAGTACCTGTGCTATGTTTTTTGGCTTTTGTGCCATTGTGTATTGTGCAGATGATTACGGGTCTCGTCCCGTGTGATAATCATTGTGCGCTTGTGTTATTTATTCTAGGTACTCCTCGCTCTTTTGTTTGGGTTTCAAACCTGTGTTTTGTATACGTGTTTGTTTGGTCTTCGTCCCCGTGGGGTAATTCATTTAAAAAAACGGTTACGTATTCCTGCGCCTGTCTCCCGACCCTTTATGCCAACGTGACAGAATAATCGAACAATAAGGGAGACAGCGGGAATGGCCCGTCCGACGATGCTGCGACTGGTCTGTCCGGCGTTGCCACAACGGGTCGGTCTGACGACGCAACTTCAGCAACTGCAGCTGGCCCATCCGACGCCGCCACAACCGTCCGTCCGACGCACCTGCAACTGGTCCATCCGAATCTGGTGCAACTTATGCAGCTGCAAGTGGCTCGTCCGACGACGACGCAACTTCGGCAGCTGCATCGGGTCCTGATCGACCCGCACTGCGTTTCTGTGATCCCCCTCGAGGCCGGTGTCATTGCACTGCTGGGGCAGCGCGTCGGGGTACTGTCACGGACAGTTTCACACACATGACTGGTGTGTGAAAACGTTCTCTATGTCACGGATCCCTCTGGAACTGTCATTACAGACTCCTGGTACCTATTCCAAGATAAGAAATTGTATAAGTGTGCCCTTGGTTCACCATTGTCTTGTCGATTATTGTTCCAATGTCCGTTGGTCGTGTGAGTACCTGTGCTATGTTGTTTTGGCTTTCGTGCCACGTGTTTTGTGCAGATGATTACGGGTCTCGTCCCTTTACACGGCACGCTCTGATTTGGGTAAATATAAAACCCCTATTACGCATTCCTGCGCCTGTCTCCCGACCATTTATGCCAACGTGACACTCTAGCCCATGCCAACACTAATCCAATGCTTATACATTTGTGGGGAGAAGTGAAGGAGTGAATACTTCAGTTGAAAGGGGAGATGGTTGGGACGCACCATCCAAACTAGAGGTAGGAAAAGCCACAATCCACAATCTATCACAAATAATTTCTCAGCATCTGAGACCGTGTATACATTCCACTCAAAAAAGCTCAGAGGTTCTGAGACAATATGCTGCCAAGAACACAAAGAAATGGATGCCAGTTTCAGAATATGTGCATAAAGATCCAGGGGACCTGACTTATTGCAGTGTCATAGAAGTAGAATCCCTAGAACACACAAAGTTAAACAAAGGTTAAAAAAAAGGCCCTCAGACCACTGCAATTTGAATGGTATGTTGAATATCAAATCAACCCGTAGCCCTGGATCACAAATCAACTCATAGCCCCTTCTCCCTAGGTACTCCAGTTGATCTGAAGGGATTGGATAGGTATAAACAATATAGCACTTGCTTCACCTTGTCTTCTGATAGACTGGGTTGAATGTTGCCATATTCCTCACGGACCTATACAATCCCTTCAGATCTACAGGAGTGCCTAGGGAGGAGGGGCTACGGGTTGATTTGGAATCCAGGGCTACACTCATGGGTAAACTTAATATGGCCATCCACACGGAATGTTGACTGGAATAGGCATTTCCCTTCTAGTCATTCTATTTCTGTGTCCAGTAGGGTGTGTAGTGGGGTGTGCAGTAGGGTGTGTAGTGCGGTGCGCGGTAGGGTGTGTAGTGGGGTGTGCAGTAGGGTGTGTAGTGGGGTGTGCGGTAGGGTGTGTAGTGGGGTGTGCGGTAGGGTGTGTAGTGGGGTGTGCGGTAGGTTGTGTAGTGGGGTGTGCAGTAGGGTGTGCAGTAGGGTGTGTAGTGGGGTGTGCAGTAGGGTGTGTAGTGGGGTGTGCGGTAGGGTGTGTAGTGGGGTGTGCAGTAGGGTGTGCAGTAGGGTGTGTAGTGGGGTGTGCAGTAGGGTGTGTAGTGGGGTGTGCGGTAGGGTGTGTAGTGGGGTGTGCAGTAGGGTGTGTAGTGGGGTGTGCGGTAGGGTGTGTACTGGGGTGTGCAGTAGGGTGTGTAGTGGGGTGTGCGGTAGGGTGTGTAGTGGGGTGTGCGGTAGGGTGTGTAGTGGGGTGTGCGGTAGGGTGTGTAGTGGGGTGTGCGGTAGGGTGTGTAGTGGGGTGTGCGGTAGGGTGTGTAGTGGGGTGCGCGGTAGGGTGTGTAGTGGGGTGTCCAGTAGGGTGTGTAGTGGGGTGTGCAGTAGGGTGTGTAGTGGGGTGTGCAGTAGGGTGTGTGGTGTGTTGTGCGGTAGGGTGTGTAGTGGGTTGTGCGGTAGGGTGTGTAGTGGGGTGTGCAGTAGGGTGTGTAGTGGGGTGTGCGGTAGGGTGTGTAGTGGGGTGTGCGGTAGGGTGTGTAGTGGGTTGTGCAGTAGGGTGTGTAGTGGGGTGTGCAGTAGGGTGTGTAGTGGGGTGTGCGGTAGGGTGTGTAGTGGGGTGTCCAGTAGGGTGTGTAGTGGGGTGTGCAGTAGGGTGTGTAGTGGGGTGTGCAGTAGGGTGTGTAGTGGGGTGTGCGGTAGGGTGTGTAGTGGGGTGTGCGGTAGGGTGTGTAGTGGGGTGTGCGGTAGGGTGTGTAGTGGGGTGTGCAGTAGGGTGTGTAGTGGGGCGTGCGGTAGGGTGTGTAGTGGGGTGTGCGGTAGGGTGTGTAGTGGGGTGTCCAGTAGGGTGTGTAGTGGGGTGTGCAGTAGGGTGTGTAGTGGGGTGTCCAGTAGGGTGTGTAGTGGGGTGTGCGGTAGGGTGTTTAGTGGGGTGTGCGGTAGGGTGTGTAGTGGGGTGTGCAGTAGGGTGTGTAGTGGGGCGTGCGGTAGGGTGTGTAGTGGGGTGTGCGGTAGGGTGTGTAGTGGGGTGTCCAGTAGGGTGTGTAGTGGGGTGTCCAGTAGGGTGTGTAGTGGGGTGTGCAGTAGGGTGTGTAGTGGGGTGTGCAGTCGGGTGTGTAGTGGGGTGTGCGGTAGGGTGTTTAGTGGGGTGTGCGGTAGGGTGTGTAGTGGGGTGTGCAGTAGGGTGTGTAGTGGGGTGTGCGGTAGGGTGTGTAGTGGGGCGTGCGGTAGGGTGTGTAGTGGGGCGTGCGGTAGGGTGTGTAGTGGGGTGTGCGGTAGGGTATCTAGTGGGATGTGAGAGACTAATAGTGTCATGTAAAAGGTCCGTCTGTGAAAGGTTCCCACCAGTATACAAGTCAGCCCTGGAATAGATGTTCATATAGCTGTTTATTGACCAAGAAGCCACATAGACTCTTTTAAAATTAAATATACCATAGCTATGGAAATCTCATAGTAAATGGAAACCAAATGTACACCAGCATGAAGTGAAGTAGAGTGCACAGTAGAAATAAGGGCCAACTGCAGGGACCAAAGCAATGATGGAGTACATTATCTTCTGGATACAGCTGGGGGCCGAACTGAGTCCTAACAGCATCAGCATGAAGTGGAAAACACACCGGAATGGATTACACATGCTAGTATCTTGATCTCGGATTTGAATATTCCTAACACTCATCTAGGAATGAGTTACTATCCAAAGTTCTCCTATTTCGACCTGAGCTGGCCTCTTTAAGATGAAAACACATACTTCTGAATACACATACTCCTGAAAACACCTGAAAACACCTGAAAACACATACTCCTGAAAACACCTGAAAACACCTGAAAACACCTGAAAACACCTGAAAACACATACTCCTGAAAACACCTGAAAACACCTGAAAACTCCTGAAAACACCTGAAAACACATACTCCTGAAAACACCTGAAAACTCCTGAAAACAGCTGAAAACACATACTCCTGAAAACAACTGAAAACACATACTCCTGAAAACACCTGAAAACACCTGAAAACACCTGAAAACACATACTCCTGAAAACACCTGAAAACACATACTCCTGAAAACACCTGAAAACACCTGAAAACACATACTCCTGAAAACACCTGAAAACACCTGAAAACTCCTGAAAGCACATACTCCTGAAAACACCTGAAAACACCTGAAAACACCTGAAAACAAATACCCCTGTAGGCTACAATTGATAATGACCCCAGTTTTGCTGATGCGTTGGATGAATCCAATGTCATATATCAACCAACAGTACTGCATCTTGGATGTTTTTACTGGCCGTAGCATAGTTTCTGTTAGAGTAAGGGAAACTACATCACACACACACACAAACACACACACCACCAGCCTCTCGAATGCGCTGTGGTTTTGTCAGACTAAAATTGTAACTGAAACTATATTTTTCATTTGCATTTTGTTCATTTGGGTTTAGTAGACAGTCTAATCCAACTTCATGATTTATTAGGATACTATATTCTTATGGAAACTTATGTTTTTATGTCTAAATTCATTTTGGATATGGACTACAGTACCTAAATTGGAGGAACTCACAGAGTGGTAGTGGCAGTCAATATTTAGAAAGAGCTGGAAAAAGGGTGGGGACAGAGCTGGGGTATGGGTTAGGGACAGAGCTGGGGTATGGGTTAGGGACAGAGCTGGGGTATGGGTTGGGGACAGAGCTGGGGTATGGGTTGGTGACAGAGCTGGGGTATGGGTTGGGGAAAGAGCTGGGGTATGGGTTGGGGACAGAGCTGGGGTGTGGGTTGGGGACAGAGCTTGGGTATGGGTTAGGGACAGAGCTGGGGTATGGGTTGGGGACAGAGCTGGGGTATGGGTTAGGGACAGAGCTGGGGTATGGGTTAGGGACAGAGCTGGGGTATGGGTTGGGGACAGAGCTGGGGTATGGGTTAGGGACAGAGCTGGGGTATGGGTTGGGGACAGAGCTGGGGTATGGGTTGGGGACAGAGCTGGGGTATGGGTTGGGGACAGAGCTGGGGTATGGGTTGGGGACAGAGCTGGGGTATGGGTTGGGGACAGAGCTGGGGTATGGGTTGGGGACAGAGCTGGGGTATGGGTTGGGGACAGAGCTGGGGTATGGGTTAGGGACAGAGCTGGGGTATGGGTTAGGGACAGAGCTGGGGTATGGGTTAGGGACAGAGCTGGGGTATGGGTTAGGGACAGAGCTGGGGTATGGGTTAGGGACAGAGCTGGGGTGTGGGTTAGGGACAGAGCTGGGGTATGGGTTAGGGACAGAGCTGGGGTGTGGGTTAGGGACAGAGCTGGGGTATGGGTTGGGGACAGAGCTGGGGTGTGGGTTGGGGACAGAGATGGGGTGTGGGTTGGGGACAGAGCTGGGGTATGGGTTGGGGACAGAGCTGGGGTATGGGTTAGGGACAGAGCTGGGGTATGGGTTGGGGACAGAGCTGGGGTGTGGGTTGGGGACAGAGCTGGGGTATGGGTTGGGGACAGAGCTGGGGTATGGGTTAGGGACAGAGCTGGGGTATGTGTTAGGGACAGAGCTGGGGTATGGGTTGGGGACAGAGCTGGGGTATGGGTTGGGGACAGAGCTGGGGTATGGGTTGGGGACAGAGCTGGGGTATGGGTTAGGGACAGAGCTGGGGTGTGGGTTGGGGACAGAGCTGGGGTATGGGTTAGGGACAGAGCTGGGGTATGGGTTGGGGACAGAGCTGGGGTATGGGTTGGGGACAGAGCTGGGGTATGGGTTGGGGACAGAGCTGGGGTATGGGTTGGGGACAGAGCTGGGGTATGGGTTAGGGACAGAGCTGGGGTATGGGGACAGAGCTGGGGTATGGGTTGGGCACAGAGCTGGGGTATGGGTTGGGCACAGAGCTAGGGTATGGGGACAGAGCTGGGGTATGGGTTGGGGAAAGAGCTGGGGTATGGGTTAGGGACAGAGCTGGGGTATGGGTTAGGGACAGAGCTGGGGTGTGGGTTGGGGACAGAGCTGGGGTATGGGTTGGGCACAGAGCTGGGGTATGGGTTGGGGACAGAGCTGGGGTATGGGTTGGGGACAGAGCTGGGGTATGGGTTAGGGACAGAGCTGGGGTGTGGGTTGGGCACAGAGCTGGGGTATGGGTTAGGGACAGAGCTGGGGTATGGGTTGGGGACAGAGCTGGGGTATGGGTTGGGGACAGAGCTGGGGTATGGGTTGGGGACAGAGCTGGGGTATGGGTTGGGGACAGAGCTGGGGTGTGGGTTATGGACAGAGCTGGGGAATGGGTTGGGGACAGAGCTGGGGTATGGGTTGGGGACAGAGCTGGGGTATGGGTTGGGGACAGAGCTGGGGTATGGGTTGGGCACAGAGCTGGGGTATGGGTTGGTGACAGAGCTGGGGTATGGGTTGGGGACAGAGCTGGGGTATGGGTTGGGGACAGAGCTGGGGTATGGGTTGGGCACAGAGCTGGGGTATGGGTTGGGGACAGAGCTGGGGTATGGGTTGGGCACAGAGCTGGGTTATGGGGACAGAGCTGGGGTATGGGTTGGGGAAAGAGCTGGGGTATGGGTTGGTGACAGAGCTGGGGTGTGGGTTGGGGACAGAGCTGGGGTATGGGTTAGGGACAGAGCTGGGGTATGGGTTGGGGACAGAGCTGGGGTATGGGTTGGGGACAGAGCTGGGGTATGGGTTGGGGACAGAGCTGGGGTATGGGTTGGAGACAGAGCTGGGGTATGGGTTGGTGATAGAGCTGGGGTATGGGTTGGGGACAGAGCTGGGGTATGGGTTAGGGACAGAGCTGGGGTATGGGTTAGGGACAGAGCTGGGGTATGGGTTGGGGACAGAGCTGGGGTATGGGTTAGGGACAGAGCTGGGGTATGGGTTAGGGACAGAGCTGGGGTGTGGGTTGGGGACAGAGCTGGGGTATGGGTTGGGGACAGAGCTGGGGTATGGGTTGGGGACAGAGCTGGGGTATGGGTTGGGGACAGAGCTGGGGTGTGGGTTGGGGACAGAGCTGGGGTGTGGGTTGGGGACAGAGCTGGGGTATGGGTTAGGGACAGAGCTGGGGTATGGGTTGGGCACAGAGCTGGGGTATGGGTTGGTGACAGAGCTGGGGTATGGGTTGGGGACAGAGCTGGGGTATGGGTTGGGGACAGAGCTGGGGTATGGGTTGGGGACAGAGCTGGGGTATGGGTTGGGGACAGAGCTGGGGTATGGGTTGGGGACAGAGCTGGGGTATGGGTTAGGGAAAGAGCTGGGGTATGGGTTGGGGACAGAGCTGGGGTATGGGTTAGGGACAGAGCTGGGGTATGGGTTGGGGACAGAGCTGGGGTATGTGTTGGGGACAGAGCTGGGGTATGGGTTGGGGACAGAGCTGGGGTGTGGGTTGGGGACAGAGCTGGGGTATGGGTTGGGGACAGAGCTGGGGTGTGGGTTGGGGACAGAGCTGGGGTATGGGTTAGGGACAGAGCTGGGGTATGGGTTGGGCACAGAGCTGGGGTATGGGTTGGTGACAGAGCTGGGGTATGGGTTGGGGACAGAGCTGGGGTATGGGTTGGGTACAGAGCTGGGGTATAGGTTGGGGACAGAGCTGGGGTATGGGTTGGGCACAGAGCTGGGGTATGGGTTGGGGACAGAGCTGGGGTATGGGTTGGGCACAGAGCTGGGGTATGGGTTGGGGACAGAGCTGGGGTATGGGTTGGGCACAGAGCTGGGGTATGGGTTGGGGACAGAGCTGGGGTATTTGTTGGGCACAGAGCTGGGGTATGGGTTAGGGACAGAGCTGGGGTATGGGTTGGGGACAGAGCTAGGGTATGGGGACAGAGCTGGGGTATGGGTTGGGCACAGAGCTGGGGTATGGGTTGGGCACAGAGCTAGGGTATGGGGACAGAGCTGGGGTATGGGTTGGGGAAAGAGCTGGGGTATGGGTCGGTGACAGAGCTGGGGTATGGGTTAGGGACAGAGCTGGGGTGTGGGTTGGGCACAGAGCTGGGGTATGGGTTGGGCACAGAGCTGGGGTATGGGTTGGGGACAGAGCTGGGGTATGGGTTGGGGACAGAGCTGGGGTATGGGTTGGTGATAGAGCTGGGGTATGGGTTGGGGACAGAGCTGGGGTATGGGTTAGGGACAGAGCTGGGGTATGGGTTGGGGACAGAGCTGGGGTATGGGTTAGGGACAGAGCTGGGGTATGGGTTGGGGACAGAGCTGGGGTATGGGTTAGGGACAGAGCTGGGGTATGGGTTAGGGACAGAGCTGGGGTATGGGTTGGGGACAGAGCTGGGGTATGGGTTGGGGACAGAGCTGGGGTATGGGTTGGGGACAGAGCTGGGGTATGGGTTGGGGACAGAGCTGGGGTATGGGTTGGGGACAGAGCTGGGGTATGGGTTGGGGACAGAGCTGGGGTATGGGTTAGGGACAGAGCTGGGGTATGGGTTGGGCACAGAGCTGGGGTATGCGTTGGTGACAGAGCTGGGGTATGGGTTGGGGACAGAGCTGGGGTATGGGTTGGGGACAGAGCTGGGGTATGGGTTGGGGACAGAGCTGGGGTATGGGTTGGGGACAGAGCTGGGGTATGGGTTGGGGACAGAGCTGGGGTATGGGTTGGGCACAGAGCTGGGGTATGGGTTGGGGACATAGCTGGGGTATGGGTTGGGGACAGAGCTGGGGTATGGGTTGGGCACAGAGCTGGGGTATGGGTTGGGGACAGAGCTGGGGTATGGGTTAGGGACAGAGCTGGGGTATGGGTTGGGGACAGAGCTGGGGTATGGGTTGGGGACAGAGCTGGGGTATGGGTTGGGCACAGAGCTGGGGTATGGGTTGGGGACAGAGCTGGGGTATGGGTTGGGCACAGAGCTGGGGTATGGGTTGGGGACAGAGCTGGGGTATGGGTTGGGCACAGAGCTGGGGTATGGGTTAGGGACAGAGCTGGGGTATGGGTTGGGGACAGAGCTGGGGTATGGGTTGGGGACAGAGCTGGGGTATGGGTTGGGCACAGAGCTGGGGTATGGGTTGGGGACAGAGCTGGGGTATGGGTTGGGCACAGAGCTGGGGTATGGGTTGGGGACAGAGCTGGGGTATGGGTTGGGCACAGAGCTGGGGTATGGGTTAGGGACAGAGCTGGGGTATGGGTTGGGGACAGAGCTAGGGTATGGGGACAGAGCTGGGGTATGGGTTGGGGACAGAGCTCGGGTATGGGTTGGGCACAGAGCTAGGGTATGGGGACAGAGCTGGGGTATGGGTTGGGGAAAGAGCTGGGGTATGGGTTGGTGACAGAGCTGGGGTATGGGTTAGGGACAGAGCTGGGGTGTGGGTTGGGCACAGAGCTGGGGTATGGGTTGGGCACAGAGCTGGGGTATGGGTTGGGGACAGAGCTGGGGTATGGGTTGGGGACAGAGCTGGGGTATGGGTTAGGGACAGAGCTGGGGTGTGGGTTGGGCACAGAGCTGGGGTATGGGTTAGGGACAGAGCTGGGGTATGGGTTGGGGACAGAGCTGGGGTATGGGTTGGGGACAGAGCTGGGGTATGGGTTGGGGACAGAGCTGGGGTATGGGTTGGGGACAGAGCTGGGGTGTGGGTTAGGGACAGAGCTGGGGTATGGGTTGGGCACAGAGCTGGGGTATGGGTTGGGGACAGAGCTGGGGTATGGGTTGGGGACAGAGCTGGGGTATGGGTTGGGGACAGAGCTGGGGTATGGGTTGGGGACAGAGCTGGGGTGTGGGTTGGGGACAGAGCTGGGGTGTGGGTTGGGGACAGAGCTGGGGTATGGGTTAGGGACAGAGCTGGGGTATGGGTTGGGCACAGAGCTGGGGAATGGGGACAGAGCTGGGGTATGGGTTGGGCACAGAGCTGGGGTATGGGTTGGTGACAGAGCTGGGGTATGGGTTGGGGACAGAGCTGGGGTATGGATTGGGGACAGAGCTGGGGTGTGGGTTGGGGACAGAGCTGGGGTATGGGTTGGGGACAGAGCTGGGGTATGGGGACAGAGCTGGGGTATGGGGACAGAGCTGGGGTATTGGTCGGGGACAGAGCTGGGGTATGGGTTGGGGACAGAGCTGGGGTATGGGTTGGTGACAGAGCTGGGGTATTGGTCGGGGACAGAGGCATTCAGGCGCCAACCATATGATTGCTCAGCACACACTCAGAAGTTCCAGCCAAAACCCTCCCATTTCCGGGTTTATAAAAGCAACAAACTTACTGACTGCTTCCAGACTCCAGTGATGGGCAAGCTGGGTACAAATTGGATGACATTTTTCCCCTCCCTTTTAAACATGTATGTCAAATATGTGCACCCAATTCAACATCTGTTACATTCTATTGTGTTATTTAATATCACCCCATTAATGACGTGATTGTATATAGAGACCCCTAGTGGTCAGAAATGTAGGCCTGCCCAGAACAGAACAGCCACCAGCTTCAAAAGGGAATATACAGTATTTCCATACAAACCAATGATTGCAATCTATAACTATATATATATTCCGATCTTTCCACAAACATTAAATTGGTGGTTCAAGGAGTAGCGGCTTTGAAATGATCAGAAAGACTACGGAGGGTTCGGAGAGTTTCACATTCAACATTACCCTCTCAGAACATCTGTAGGATCCAATCCAATCTGGTGAGGAAGCAAGGCTGGTGGAACTCCTCCAAGAGCAACTTCCTGCATATTCTAGAGGGTTTCTCTCTCTCTCTGTCTCTCTCTCTCGCTCTCTCTCTCTGGCTCTCTCGCTCTCTCTCTCTCGCTCTCTCTCTGTCTCTCTCTCGCTCTCTCTCTGTCTCAATTCAATTCAATTCAATTGACTTTATTGACATGGCAAGTTATTATTACTTACATTGTCAAAGTATACATATCGAAAAATTTAAATAAAATATATATGTATATATATACACAAAATATATATATATTTATATATAAATAAATGGTGGTACTAACAGCAATAATAATAGTAGTAGTGGACATGGGATTACCATTAATAACAGCTACAACAACAATATTAATCAGAACAACAATACATTAAAGCAACAGTAGTAGACCAGTGTCAACATGACTGAGAAGACACATGACCTGGTACGAAAGACAAAACAAAACTAAGCTAAATGGGAAATATTATCAACATTACTTTGCATTTTTCACTGGCTGTCCCTCAGGCTGTGGCAGGATGACACATATTTGGCTGCCAAAACTGCACATTTTGGCTTTTCACCCAATAAATATTTGAATTTTTCTTCATCTTTTATAGTTTCAAATTCTTTGTATTGAATTATAATTTTGGGAAAGAAATATGCTCTTAGGTCTGAGTATTTGTCACAGTGTAGTAGGAAATGCACTTCTGTCTCTACCTCTCCCCTGGAGCAGAGTGAGCACAGCCTGTCCTCTCTGGGCAGCCAGGTTTGTCTGTGACGACCGGTCTCTATAGCCAGACTGTGCTCACTGAGTCTGTACCTAGTCAATGTTTTCCTCAGTTTTCTATCAGTCACAGTGGTCAGATAGTCTGCCACCATGTACTGTCTGTTTAGAGCCAAATAGCATTGAAGTTTACTTTGATTTTTTGTGGTGTCTTTCCAATAGGTTATATATTTTTCTTTTTGTTTTGTGATGATTTGGTTGGGCCAGATTTTCTGAGGGCTGTCCCGAGGCTCTGTGGGGTTGGTTTGGGTTGGTGAACTGAGCCTCAGAACCAGCTGGCTGAGGGGACTCTTCTCTGGTTTCATCTCTTGACATTGTAGAGCTGTGTGATGGAATGTTTTAGGGTCACTTGTTTTTAGATGGTTGTAAAATTTGATGGCTCTTTTTTCTATTCGAATGAGGAGGGGATATTGGCCCAATTCTGCCCTACATGCGTTATTTGGAGTTTTTCTTTGTACTTAGAATACAGTCTTGCAAAACTCTGCATGCAATACTTCAATTGGATGTTTGTCCCATTTAGTAAATTCATTATTAGAGAGTGGACCCCATACCTCACTGCCATATAGAGCAATTGGTTCTATAACTGATTGAAAAATTTTGAGCCAGATTCTAATTGGAATTTCAATTTTGATGTTCCTTTTAATGGCATAGAATGCTCTTCTTGCTTTGTCTCTCAGCTCATTCACAGCCATGTGAAAGCTACCTGTGTTGCTGATATTTAGTCCTAGATATGTGTAGTTTTTGGTGTGTTCTAATAGAACTGTGTCCAAATAGAATTTATATTTGTCATCCTTATTTCCGGACCTTTTTTGGAATATCATTATATTTGTTTTTTTTTAGGTTAACGGTCAGAGCCCAAGTCTGACAGAACCTGTGAAGATGATCTAGGTGTTGCTGTAACCCCTCTTTAGTGGGAGACAGCAGCACCAGGTCATCTGCGTACAGCAGACACTTGATTTCAGTGTTGTGTAGGGTGATACCAGGTGCTGCCGATTCTTCTAATGTTTTTGCCAATTCATTAATGTAGATGTTAAATAATGTTGGACTTATTGGGCAGCCCTGTTTCACTCCCCGCCCCTGAGAGAAGAAGTCTGTTTGCTTGTTGCCAATTTTAACCGCACATTTGTTTTTAGTGTACATTGATTTAATAAAATCATATGTTTTCCCTCCAATACCACTTTCTATTAGTTTATAAAAAAGACCTTCGTGCCAAATTGAATCAAATGCTTTCTTGAAATCTACAAAACACGAGTAGATTTTGCCTTTGTTTTGGTTAACTTGTTTATCAATTAGAGTGTGGAGGGTGTAAATGTGGTCAGTTGTACGATAATTTTTTAGAAATCCAATCTGGCTTCTGCTCAGGACGTTGTGTTCATCAAGGAAATGATGTAGTCTGCTATTTATAATACTGCAGAGAATTTTCCCCAAGTTGCTGTTAACGCATATTCCTCTGTAATTATTTGGGTCAAATTTGTCTCCATTTTTATAGATTGGTGTGATCAGTCCCTGGTTCCAAATATCGGGGAAAATACCTGCAGTGAGGATAATGTTGAAGAGTTTGAGTATAGCCAATTTGAATTTGTGGTCTGTATATTTGATCATTTCATTTCATCTGTCTCTCTCTCTCTCTGTCTCTCGCTCTCTCTCTCGCTCTCTCTCTCTGGCTCTCTCGCTCTCGCTCTCTCTCTCTCTCTCTCTCTCTCTCTCTCTCTCTCTCTCTCTCTCTCTCTCTCTCTCTCTCTCTCTCTCAATTCAATTCAATTCAATTCAAGGGGCTTTATTGGCATGGGAAACATGTGTTAACATTGCCAAAGCAAGTGAGGTAGATATTATACAAAAGTGAAATAAACAATACAAATTAACAGTAAACATTACACATACAGAAGTTTCAAAACAATAAAGACATTACAAATGTTATATTATATATACACAGTGTTGTAACAATGTACAAATGGTTAAAGCACACAAGTTAAAATAAATAAGCATAAATATGGGTTGTATTTACAATGGTGTTTGTTCTTCACTGGTTGCCCTTTTCTTGTGGCAACAGGTCACAAATCTTGCTGCTGTGATGGCACACTGTGGAATTTCTCCCAGTAGATATGGGAGTTTATCAAAATTGGATTTGTTTTCAAATTCTTTGTGGATCTGTGTAATCTGAGGGAAATATGTCTCTCTAATATGGTCATACATTGGGCAGGAGGTTAGGAAGTGCAGCTCAGTTTCCACCTCATTTTGTGGGCAGTGTGCACATAGCCTGTCTTCTTTTGAGAGCCATGTCTGCCTACGGCGGCCTTTCTCAATAGCAAGGCTATGCTCACTGAGTCTGTACATAGTCAAAGCTTTCCTTAAGTTTGGGTCAGTCACAGTGGTCAGG
This sequence comes from Salvelinus alpinus, assembly GCF_045679555.1. NCBI lineage: Eukaryota > Metazoa > Chordata > Actinopteri > Salmoniformes > Salmonidae > Salvelinus > Salvelinus alpinus. The sequence goes on from NC_092108.1 coordinate 6,358,164, forward strand.
TATTCTGCCACTGTGTACTCTCTGTTTAGGGCCAAATAGCATTCTAGTTTGCTCTGTTTTTTTGTTAATTCTTTCCAATGTGTCAAGTAATTATCTTTTTGTTTTCTCATGATTTGGTTGGGTCTAATTGTGCTGCTGTCCTGGGGCTCTGTGGGGTGTGTTTGTGTTTGTGAACAGAGCCTCAGGACCAGCTTGCTTAGGGGACTCTTCTCCAGGTTCATCTCTCTGTAGGTGATGGCTTTGTTATGGAAGGTTTGGGAATCGCTTCCTTTTAGGTGGTTGTAGAATTTAACGGCTCTTTTCTGGATTTTGATAATTAGTGGGTTTCGGCCTAATTCTGCTCTGCATGCATTATTTGGTGTTCTACGTTGTACACGGAGGATATTTTTGCAGAATTCTGCATGCAGAGTCTCAATTTGGTGTTTGTCCCATTTTGTGAAATCTTGGTTGGTGAGCGGACCCCAGACCTCACAACCATAAAGGGCAATGGGCTCTATGACTGATTCAAGTATTTTTAGCCAGATCCTAATTGGTATGTTGAAATTTATGTTCCTTTTGATGGCATAGAATGCCCTTCTTGCCTTGTCTCTCAGATCGTTCACAGCTTTGTGGAAGTTACCTGTGGTGCTGAGGTTTAGGCCGAGGTATGTATAGTTTTTTGTGTGCTCTAGGGCAACGGTGTCTAGATGGAATTTGTGGTCCTGGCGACTGGACCTTTTTTGGAACACCATTATTTTGGTCTTACTGAGATTTACTGTCAGGGCCCAGGTCTGACAGAATCTGTGCAGAAGATCTAGGTGCTGCTGTAGGCCCTCCTTGGTTGGTGACAGAAGCACCAGATCATCAGCAAACAGTAGACATTTGACTTCGGATTCTAGTAGGGTGAGGCCAGGTGCTGCAGACTGTTCTAATGCCCTCGCCAATTCGTTGATATATATGTTGAAGAGGGTGGGGCTTAAGCTGCATCCCTGTCTCACCCCACGACCCTGTGTGAAGAAATGTGTGTGTTTTTTGCCAATTTTAACCGCACACTTGTTGTTTGTGTACATGGATTTTATAATGTCGTATGTTTTTCCCCCAACACCACTTTCCATCAATTTGTATAGCAGACCCTCATGCCAAATTGAGTCGAAGGCTTTTTTGAAATCAACAAAGCATGAGAAGACTTTGCCTTTGTTTTGGTTTGTTTGGTTGTCAATTAGGGTGTGTAGGGTGAATACATGGTCTGTTGTACGGTAATTTGGTAAAAAGCCAATTTGACATTTGCTCAGTACATTGTTTTCATTGAGGAAATGTACGAGTCTGCTGTTAATGATAATGCAGAGTATTTTCCCAAGGTTACTGTTGACGCATATTCCACGGTAGTTATTGGGGTCAAATTTGTCTCCACTTTTGTGGATTGGGGTGATCAGTCCTTGGTTCCAAATATTGGGGAAGATGCCAGAGCTCTCTCTCTCTCTCTCTGTCTCTCTCTCTCTCTGTCTCTCTCTCTCTGTCTCTCTCTCTCGCTCTCTCTCTCTGTCGCTCTCTCTCGCTCTCTCTCAATTCAATTCAATTTGCTTTTATTGGTATGATGTAACAATGTACATATTGACAAAGCATACTTTGGAGATTATGTGATTTCATTTACAATATTAACATAATTAAAATAATGATAATCAAGATTGTCAATGAGACAATCAGTAACACAATTTCTCCCTCCCTCCATCTGTCTTTGTCTCTCTCTCTCTCTCTGTCACAATTCAAATGGTGAAATGAAGGAGTCAAGTGCAGAGAGCAGGGTAGTTCCTTTGCAAGTGGAAAATATTTATTTCACCCAGAAATAAACTATGAGACGGCTACGCCACACAACAAAGGACGCGTCAAAAATACAGTCCAATATAAAAATAAGACTGAATCCACTACATAGAAAATCACCATCAACCAACAGAATAACACGCCCGCACAAAGACGGCGGGCCAACTGGGTTTAAATAACCCCCTAACCCTAAACACAACAGGTGTAACCAATTAGACAAACCTAAAGGAAAACAGAAAAGGGGATCGGTGGCAGCTAGTAGGCCGGAGACGACGACCGCCGAGCGCCGCCCGAACGGGAAGAGGCACCATCTTCGGCGGGATTCGTAACACTCTCTCTCTGTCTGTCTGTGTCTTTCTCTCCATCCGCCTCTCTCTCTCTCTCCTTTTCTCTCCCTCTCTCTCTCTCTCTCTCTCTCTCTCTCTCTCTCTCTCTCTCTCTCTCTCTCTCTCTCTCATTTTCTCTCCCTCTCTCTCCCTTTCCCTCCCCCATCCATTCTTTGCAGTATAGCCTAGTTTGCCTGCAATATGGTGCGTTGCGTGTGTTTGTATATGTGTGTGTGTGTGTTGTGTGTGTGTGTGTGAGAAATAGAGAGAGAGGTGGGAGAGAAGAACTAGAGAAAGTGGCGAGAGCGAGAAAGGGACTTCTAACAGTTATAAATATACATTGAGGTATTTTTGCCGCCATCTTCACAATAATCATTGACAGTACTGTCACACTGTCATTTTTTACAAACCCACACCTTTATATAAATGACTAGTCTGTTCCTATCTCAGCGTCTTCCTTTCAACAACACGTTCACCTCTTCTTCTCCCATTGACCACTAACCTCTCCTCACCCTCTATTGCATTTAGTTGTACTGCATAGACAGAACCTCCTGAAGGACACTGGGTACGTCCCAAATGGCACCATATATAGGGATTAGGGTGCCACCCTATATAGGGATTAGGGTGCAACCCTATTTAAGAATTAGGGTGCCATTTGGGAGCAGAACACTGCGTTCCTCTACCACTGGAGACTAATTCCAAGATGAACGTAGTCATTGAGGACCAGCGTCTGCTGGACCTTCCCTTTCAACTTAACCAGAGACTGATTTGGACCTGGGAAACCTCATGGGTGTTGGCTGTTCTTTAAACTGGGTTAAGTATGTATCCATGTGGCAATGGGGATGCCTCCTACTCTTAGTCTCACATTTTCCACCTCTTTCTCTCTCGCTCTCTCTCTCCCCTGTCACTCTCCCTCCATCTCCTCCATGTCCCCCTCTCTCTCTCTCTCTAACACTCCCCTCTCTCTCTCCTCTGTCACTCTCCCTCCATCTCCTCCATGTCCCCCTCTCTCTCTCCCTCTCTCTAACACTCCCCTCTCTCTCTCCCCTGTCACTCTCCCTCCATCTCCTCCATGTCCCCCTCTCTCTCTCCCTCTCTCTCTCTCTCTCTCTAACACTCCCCTCTCTCTCTCCCCTGTCACTCTCCCTCCATCTCCTCCATGTCCCCCTCTCTCTCTCTCTCTCCCTCTCTCTCTCTCTCTAACACTCCCCTCTCTCTCTCCCCTGTCACTCTCCCTCCATCTCCCACACTTTCTCTCTTTCTCTCCTCGCCTTTCTGTTACTCTCCACTCCCCATTTCTCTTTCCTCCCTCCCCCTCTATCTCTCACTAATACTCCCCTCTACCTCTCTTTTTCCCTCCATGCCCCCCTCTCTCTCTCTCTCTCTCTCTCTCTCTCTCTCTCTCTCTCTCTCTCTCTCTCTCTCTCTCTCTCTCTCTCTCTCTCTCTCTCTCTCTCTCTCTCTCTCTCTCTCTCTCTCTCTCTCTCTCTCTCTCTCTCTCTCTCTCTATTTCTCCCTCCATGTCTCTCTCTCTCTCTTTCTCCCTCCATGTCCCCCTCTCTCTCCCTCTCTCTCTCTAACACTCCCCTCTCTCTCTCTTTCTCCCTCCATGTCCCCCTCTCTCTCTCTCTCTCCCTCTGTTTCTTATCTTTGTGTAGCATAAGATCAAAAACAATCACAATGCAATAATACAGATATTGAAACAATACAAATAAAAATAAATCTACCTGCAAAACAGAGCATGCTGGGAAATATGACAATGGGGCCCCTCCCACACCTGTGGATAACACCATAGATTTAACTCCCTGTCTCTGATTACTCTGGAGTTCAAAGTGCTCCGCCACACAGAACTCTTGTTATCAACACTAACTCAAGGGAGCACATGACTCTGTTGAGGGTTAAGATAACTACCAGTAGAGTCAATGTAACCATGATGACCTCTCCCTAGCCCCAGAACCCTGTATCTGTGAGCTGATGACCTCTCCCTAGACCCAGAACCCTGTATCTGTGAGCTGATGACCTCTCCCTAGCCCCAGAACCCTGTATCTGTGAGCTGATGACCTCTCCCTAGCCCCAGAACCCTGTATCTGTGAGCTGATGACCTCTCCCTAGACCCAGAACCCTGTATCTGTGAGCTGATGACCTCTCCCTAGACCCAGAACCCTGTATCTGTGAGCTGATGATATCTCCCTAGCCCCAGAACCCTGTATCTGTGAGCTGATGACCTCTCCCTAGACCCAGAACCCTGTATCTGTGAGCTGATGATCTCTCCCTAGCCCCAGAACCCTGTATCTGTGAGCTGATGACCTCTCCCTAGCCCCAGAACCCTGTATCTGTGAGCTGATGACCTCTCCCTAGCCCCAGAACCCTGTATCTGTGAGCTGATGACCTCTCCCTAGCCCCAGAACCCTGTATCTGTGAGCTGATGAACTCTCCCTAGCCCCAGAACCCTGTATCTGTGAGCTGATGACCTCTCCCTAGACCCAGAACCCTGTATCTGTGAGCTGATGAACTCTCCCTAGACCCAGAACCCTGTATCTGTGAGCTGATGATCTCTCCCTAGCCCCAGAACCCTGTATCTGTGAGCTGATGACCTCTCCCTAGCCCCAGAACCCTGTATCTGTGAGCTGATGACCTCTCCCTAGCCCCAGAACCCTGTATCTGTGAGCTGATGACCTCTCCCTAGCCCCAGAACCCTGTATCTGTGAGCTGATGAACTCTCCCTAGACCCAGAACCCTGTATCTGTGAGCTGATGACCTCTCCCTAGACCCAGAACCCTGTATCTGTGAGCTGATGACCTCTCCCTAGACCCAGAACCCTGTATCTGTGAGCTGATGACCTCTCCCTAGCCCCAGAACCCTGTATCTGTGAGCTGGTGAACTCTCCCTAGACCCAGAACCCTGTATCTGTGAGCTGATGACCTCTCCCTAGCCCCAGAACCCTGTATCTGTGAGCTGATGACCTCTCCCTAGCCCCAGAACCCTGTATCTGTGAGCTGATGATATCTCCCTAGCCCCAGAACCCTGTATCTGTGAGCTGATGACCTCTCCCTAGCCCCAGAACCCTGTATCTGTGAGCTGATGATCTCTCCCTAGCCCAGAACCCTGTATCTGTGAGCTGATGACCTCTCCCTAGCCCCAGAACCCTGTATCTGTGAGCTGATGATATCTCCCTAGCCCCAGAACCCTGTATCTGTGAGCTGATGACCTCTCCCTAGCCCCAGAACCCTGTATCTGTGAGCTGATGACCTCTCCCTAGCCCCAGAACCCTGTATCTGTGAGCTGATGACCTCTCCCTAGCCCCAGAACCCTGTATCTGTGAGCTGATGATCTCTCCCTAGCCCCAGAACCCTGTATCTGTGAGCTGATGATATCTCCCTAGCCCCAGAACCCTGTATCTGTGAGCTGATGAACTCTCCCTAGACCCAGAACCCTGTATCTGTGAGCTGATGATATCTCCCTAGCCCCAGAACCCTGTATCTGTGAGCTGATGATCTCTCCCTAGCCCCAGAACCCTGTATCTGTGAGCTGATGATCTCTCCCTAGCCCAGAGCCCTGTATCTGTGAGCTGATGACCTCTCCCTAGACCCAGAACCCTGTATCTGTGAGGATGAGGGCTGATTCCTGCTGTTTTGGAGAAAGCGGCAAGAGAGGCTACCGTTATGGCAGACAGCAAACACTGGGAGAACAGCCAACCAGAAGACAGGATCTTGGACCATGCAGACCTTACTGGGAATATACAGTCCACGGTAAAAAATAAAAATAAAAATAAAATCCTGAGTGTGAAGCGTGTTTACACAAGTGCTCTTTACAATGTGGCGTCAATGTGTACTCTATTTACCTTTCATTGTAATCTTCTAGATATAGAACCTTGATTCAGATGCTTATTTGTTTTTATACACACACACCGGAGACATACTATATATCGTGGGGTATCCATCATAGGGTCATCTTTTTTCCCAGCTCAAAAGGAGAGGAAGGTATTTGAAAGGAATGGTGTCTATCCTACAATACCCAGGACATTGATGAGAGAGAGAGAGACATCTGTCTAGCACATTGCTGTGGAGGACGAGTAGTACCACAGAGATCTGGGGAGCGTTCCTGACTTCCTGTATGGGAGCCAATTAAAAGCCTGCTATTACCCTCTGACTGTAACACCTCTACAGCAAGCCATGCCAACTGATACATTGGTTTAAAGCATATGCACAATAACTTCTGGTATGAGCATAGGGGAGGAAGAGAGAATGAGAGAGACCCCCACATGTGTTCTCTAGTCTAAACGCACTGTGGGATTGTGGGACACTTGCTGCGTTCCTCCTCTCTCTCCTGGTTGGCCCTGGGTTTCCTTAAAACTCTCTCTCTCTCTCTCTCTCTCTCTCTCTCTCTCTCTCTCTCTCTCTCTCTCTCTCTCTCCCCCCCCCCCCGCTCTCTCTCTCTCTCTCCCTCCCTCCCTCCCTCCCTCCCTCCCTCCCTCCCTCCCTCCCCCTCTGGGAAAGTGTCTATGAACCACACAGCCAACAGTGATATAATGGAAAACGTTGAGAATCTTTCTGAGAGTTGAGCACTAAACTGGCTGACAGGAAAGACAGAGAAGCATCGCTACATACCTGGGTCGTTCCGCCAACTCGGTGCCTTTTGAGAAGTTCAACTTGGTAAAAAATAATATTTTATTTCACCTAATATTAACAGCCTGTCATATAGAGAATATCATTTTTTTTCCTACCAATCTCTAAAATGACTGTAGTAAGTGGCAAAAGTAACAGGGGTTTATGAGTTCATCTTCAATTTGCCATGAATCCCCTCGTGACAAGGGGAATGACAAGGGGAATCAACACTTGGTGTTCATTTTTTAACACTACCTCAGATAACATATGTTCCCACTCTACAAAGTGTAAAAAAAAAAAACTCTGATTTATAATGACATTATAAGTGTTAATGTAACTCTCCATAGTGTTATTTTTGTTTGTTTCCACCCGTGTTTATTAGTGACATAGAGATGATTGTTGATGTCTTTTCTTTTCAAGGTCTTTCACCAAATGAGTACCGAGGTGAATGTTGTCCAAAAATGTTTTTTAACTCTGACATAACATTACATATATAATAAGACCTTACTTTGATGGCCTAGATTAACCCAAACATTGTGATTTTAGGAAAATGCTGGTTTACAAATTACAGGCCACGTCAGGCCTGCAAGTGGCCTGCAAGTCACATTATGCTGGCTGGCAAAGTGACGTGTAACTCCTATTGGGACCCAGCCAGAGTTTGAATAGCTAACAGTTGGGCTTTTTATCCACCCGCAACCTGCATTCAGAATGACTGCCAGGGTTACGAACTTTAGTAAAGGAGACTATAGGAACAACTATATTTCAGTTACGGGTGCAATAAATCTTACTGATTGGATTAGTTTAGAAAAAGGTAAGATTTGTCAATCAATATACAGTCGTGGCCAAAAAGTTTTGAGAATGACACAAATATAAATTTTCACAAAGTCTGCTGCCTCAGTTTGTACGATGGCAATTTGCATATAATCCAGAATGTTATGAAGAAGTGATCAGATGAATTGATCTCTCCTGGCGCAGTGAACATTGTAGCAGACGTTATTATCCAGAGCGACGTACAGTAGTGAGTGCATAC
>NC_092108.1:6370920-6558420 GCF_045679555.1 Salvelinus alpinus
TCTCTCTCTCTCTCCTCCCTCTGTCTCTCTCTCCTCCCTCTGTCTCTCTCTCCTCCCTCTGTCTCTCTCTCCTCCCTCTGTCTCTCTCTCTCTCTCATCCCTCTGTCTCTCTCTCCTCCCTCTGTCTCTCTCTCCTCCCTCTGTCTCTCTCTCCTCCCTCTGTCTCTCTCTCTCTCTCCTCCCTCTGTCTCTCTCTCCTCCCTCTGTCTCTCTCTCCTCCCTCTGTCTCTCTCTCCTCCCTCTGTCTATCTCTCCTCCCTCTGTCTCTCTCTCTCTCTCCTCCCTCTGTCTCTCTCTCCTCCCTATGTCTCTCTCTCCTCCCTCTGTCTCACTGTCCTTTCCTCTCTCTGTCTCTCTCTCCTTTCCTCTCTCTGTCTCTCTCTCCTTTCCTCCCTCTGTCTCTCTCTCCCTCCGTTCCTCTCTCTGTCTCTCTCTGTCTCTCTCTCTGTCTCTCTCTGTCTCTCTCTCTCTCTGTCTCTCTCTCTCTCTGTCTCTCTCTGTCTCTCTCTCTGTCTCTCTCTCTGTCTCCCTTTGTCTCTCTCAGTCTCTCTTTGTGTCTCTCTCTGTCTCTCTCTCTCTGTCTCTCTCTCTCTGTCACTCTCTCTCTGTCTCTCTCTCTGTCTCTCTCTCTGTCTCTCTCTCTGTCTCTCTCTCTGTCTCTCTCTGTCTCTCTCTGTCTCTCTCTGTCTCTCTCTCTGTCTCTCTCTCTGTCTGTCTCTCTCTGTCTCCCTCTGTCTCCCTCTGTCTCTCTCTGTCTCTCTTCCATCTCTCTCTTTCTCTTTTCCTCCCATTTTTTCTTATTTCCTTCTGTCTCTTCCTCTCTTCCCCCTCCTTCCCTCTCTCTATCCTACCCTCTCTTCCACTTTCCCATGACAGGACCGGAGGTACAGAGGGATCAGATGACTAGTCCTCTCTCATCATCTGTACTCCCAGACTGGGCTGAAAGAGAACTTTGTCCCCCTCCGCTCCAATCCCCTCCAGACCGTCTCCGGAGGTAAGTCCTGTGTTGTCCATAAAGGAAAAGGTTCCTGTGGAATTCTTGAGTGGAAGTCTGCTACTCTTACCCTTTTCCCCACTAGTAGTCACAACCCCTCACACAGCATTCTACGTCATCTGGGTGGAAATACTTTCAAACACTTCGTTTAGTTTACAATGGAAGCAATGGAATAGTCTCAAAAAGTGCAAAATAAATTAAACACATCTTTTAATTATTTGAGATATATTTGATCCATGCCTGGTTTGTCACAAACAGAAATAAACACCCTTGAAAACTTTCCCAAGTCAAAAGTTTTCCTTAATTTATTTTTTTTACAGTCCCAGTCTGCAGCTATGTCAGTTAGTGGGTGTGTCTCAGATACATAAAGCAGTTTGGTCCCTAGGCATGTATACACTATTTGTTTGTGTAGTCAGTGACCTGTGTGACCCGGAACCATATCCACTAACTCAGGTCAGATGTCTGTCTGAAAGACACACAGCAAGACGTCTCAGACAGATATAAGGACAGAAGGCTGAGAGCAGACAGACAGCTTGGACACAGACATGGAGCTGAGTACAGATGCTTTATAGGAGGGTTATAGATAGCGGCAGGGGGGGTGTTAAACAGACACTGAAGTTTCAGACATTTTACTGGGGGACCACAAAGACAGACAGAGAGAGCGAGAGAGCGAGAGAGAGAGAACGAGAGAGAGAGAGAGCGAGATAACTCTTTGAATTGAATTGAGAGAGAGAGAAAACAGGGGACTTAGAGCAGACACTGCAGAAGGAAAGACCCTGAAGACAGGCAGTCTCAGACAGACAGGGGCTGAGTTACAGACACGTATCATGGTTCAGATACAGGGTGGAACTGTGGAAAATCTTTATAGAACACCACAGAGATATACAAAAACACAGTACAGACACAGACACAGACATGAGTCAGAGACACAGAGAGAGAGACAGAGACACACAGAGATAGAGACACATAGATGGACACAGAGACAGAGTGAGAGACAGAGACACACAGAGATAGAGACAGACACATAGATGGACACAGAGACAGAGAGAGAGAGAGAGACAAAGACAGAGACACACAGAGATAGAGACAGACACATAGATGGACACAGAGACAGAGAGAGAGAGAGAGACGGAGACAGAGACACACAGAGATAGAGACAGACACATAAATGGACACAAAGACAGAGGCAGACATAGAGATGGACACAGAGACTGAGAACAGAAAGGCCATAGACACATACACAGAGACAGAGAGAGGGACAGAGACAGAGACAAAGAGAGGGACAGAGACACAGAGAGAGACAGGGACAGAGACAGAGAGAGGGACAAGAGACAGAGAGAGGGACAAGAGACAGAGACAAAGAGAGGGACAGAGACACAGCGAGTGGGACAGGGACAGAGAGTGGGACAGAGACAGAGAGAGGGACAGAGACAGAGAGAGGGACAGAGACAGAGAGAGGGACAGAGACAGAGACAGAAAACACACATGCCATAAACACAGACATGAGTCAGAGACAGGGTGGAGTGGAGACTCTAGGGGACCACAGAGACAGGCACAGGATGCTGACTAGTAAGGTGAGACAGTGCATTAGGACAGACTCACAATACAGTAGTCTCTTTGAAAGAATGAGATTTATTACATGGTCCAATAGAGAGATCATCATCTACTCCACCCTGTACTACAAAACAGACATTCTGTCTGGCCTCATTCAGAATCATCTGGTACAGTCAGTCTATTGTCACACAGAGTGGTTGCAGTACCTCTTTTCCACCCATTGAGGGCGATAGTGTTCTGTGGAAATCTCTGGTGATGAGGATTCTGGCTGAGGTTCAGCAAGAAATTACTTTTTCTGCAATTTTCTACAATGCCAATCATTTCTCAGTTAACACTAAACAAGTCTGGCCTCGAGGGACCCCCCATTCGGTCCAATGGTGCATCTTTGGATTTTTAATATTTTTAATTTTTTCTAAAAAACACATTCAGGGGCGTCATGCACCAATTATTTTAGGGGGAGGAGGCACAAAGTACGTGATGATGGAGGGGGGGGGTGGTCAGGGGGAATTCTGAGATTTTTTTATTTTTCAAACACCTGAAACCGCTTATTCCTGTAATCTAGAGCCATAATCATTATGCATAAATAAATATATATATAAAAAAATATCTACATTTTTCTGCATGGTTATCTAAGCATACCCATTTACCTGTCATTTTAATTAATGATGCAGATTGATTTAGATTTTTTTTGTGACCAACTTTTTATTCAGATTTTACATATTTATTTTCCAGAGGGTTTACAGGTACAAAAACAATGAAATAAATGCATACTAAGATAACTCACCCCCCAGTCCACATCTACCCACCCTCCCTCCCTCCCTCCCCAACCTTAAACCATGCTTCCCCCACCTTTTCCGCAGCGGTGCTGCCTGCCAGCAGTAATCGTCTCTGATTGATTGAGAGTTTCAAGGGGCTGTCATCGGGACCCAGGTCCATGACCCGGACCCAGGTGGTGAAGGTAGGGGTCCCACAAGGGTGCGTGCTCAGCCCCCTCCTGTACTCCCAATTCACCCATGACTGCGTGGCCACGCACGCCTCATTCATCAAGCAGACGACACAACAGTAGTTGGCCTGATTACCAACAACGATGAGACAGCCTACATGGAGGAGGTGAGGACCCTGGCGGAGTGGTGCCAGGAAAATAACCTCTCCCGCAACGGAGCTGATCGTGGACTTCAGGAAACAGCAGAGGGAGCACCCCCCTATCCACATCAATGGGACATCAGTGGAGAAGGTGGAAAGCTTCAAGATCCATGGCGTACATATCACTGACAATCTGAAAAGGCACAACAAGAGGCTGAAGAAATTTGGCTTGGCAGTGCTTCCCGAGTGGAGTAGGCAGTGCATCGCAGTGCTAGCTGTGCCACTAGAGATCCTGGTTCGAGTCCAGGCTCTGTCGCAGCCAGCTGCTACCGGGAGACCCAAGGGGGCAGCGCACAAAACCCAGCATCGTCCGGGTTAGGGGAGGGTTTGGCCGGCAGGGATGTTCCTGTCCCATCGCCCACTAGTGACTCCTGTGGCGGGCCGGGCGCATTGCACTCTGACATTGGTGTGGCTGGCTTCCGGGTTAAGCAGGTGTTGTGTCAAGAAGCAGCGTGGCTTGGCTGGGTTGTGTTTCAGGGACGCACGGCTCTCGACCTTCAACTCTCCCTAGTCCGTATGGGAGTTGCAGTGATTGGACAAGTCTGTAACTACCAATTGGATACCATGAAATCCGGGAGAAAAAGGGGTAAAACCAATCAGTAATAAAAATAAAGAAATTCGGCTTGGCACCTAAGACCCTCACAGACTTTTACAGATGCACAATTGAGAGCATCTTGTCGGGCTGTATCACTGCCTGGTACAGCAACTGCACCGCCCACAACCACAGGGCTCTCCAGAGGGTGGTGAGGTCTGCCCAACGCATCACCGGGGGCAAACTACCTGCCCTCCAGGGCACCTACAGCACCCGATGTCACAGGAAGGCCAAAAATATCATGAAGGACATCAACCACCCGAGCCACGGCCTGTTCACCCCGCTATCATCCAGAAGGCGAGGTCAGTACAGGTGCATCAAAGCTGGGACCGAGAGACTGAAAAATAGCTTCTCAAGGCCATCAGACTGTTAAATAGCCATCACTAGCCAGCTACCACCCGGCTACTCGACCCTGCACCTTAGAGGCTGCTGCCCTACATAGACATTGAATCACTGGTCACTTTTAATAATGTTTACATACTGCATCTTATATGTGTATACTATATTCTATTCTACTCTATTTAGTCAATGCCACTCCGATATTGCTCGTCCTAATATTAATATATTTCTTAATTCCATTCTTTTACTTTTAGATTTGTGTGTATTGTTGTGAATTGTTTGTTATTGCTGCACTGTTGGAGCTCAGAAACACCAGCATTTTGCTACACCCACAATAACATCTGCTAAATACAATTTAATTTAATTAATGGATACCAAAAAAATCTTTGGTTAAATCGCGTAATCTGGAGGAACGATCTGTAGCAAAGAGCTGATCAGCAGATGATGGGAGAGGTGGTCATGATGAAATTGCCATTCACAAAGAAACATACAGTTAGAAAGTACAGATCAGTGTAGTAGAGCTCAGAGAATACGTGTACAGTTGTGTGTCTCAGCAACAGCTGGTGAGTTGTGTGTGAGTGGGTCCGAGGTGTAAAGTGCAGACATCTGTTGGTCAGAAAATAATGGGAAGGGTGTTGTCATGATCAAACTGTCATCTACTGTTTGAAATCGAACATAATGTTTAATCCCTCGAGAGGGATACAGTTCTGATACAATGACACACGCAGGAAAAGGAATTCTGTTTATCTCCATCTAGAATACAGGCACCACACGGATAATAAATTATACTCTATTGTACAGTTTGAAGTATAGTTTAACTGTGCCAGCGTGACATCAACATTAGGGTAGGCTAGTTGAACGTGCATACATGTGAACAGGCACAGAGATTACATTTACAACAATATCTATGTAACGGTGTTCCTCCTCCCCTTCATACGAAGAGGAGGAGTAGTGATTCGACCAAAATGCAGCGGGTTTTGAATACATAATGATTTATTAAATCAATCGACGAGACACGAAAACAAACACTGGGAAGGATTACAAAATAACAAAAAACGAATGTAGACTGACCTACACCATGAGTACTTACATAAAACACGAAGCACGTAGGAACAGGTACAGACTATAACAAACGAACGAACAAACGCTACAGTCCCGTGTGGTACGCAGACACAGACACGGAAGACAATCACCCACAAACAAACAGTGAGAACAACCTACCTTAATATGACTCTCAATTAGAGGAAAACGCAAAACACCTGCCTCTAATTAAGAGCCATACCAGGCAACCCAAAACCAACATAGAAACAGCAAACATAGACTGCCCACCCAAAACTCACGCCCTGACCATCACACACATACAAAACAACAGAAAACAGGTCAGGAACGTGACAATCTAGCCTAACAGAAAGAGATATGGCATGACCCTTAACCTTTGCACAGTGACCAGACTGTAGAAATGTACCTGAGTAGGTAGACAGACAGTTTTTAGCTATATCTATTTCTATCAGGCATGCTAAGGAAAGTATTTTCTCTAGTAAAATCAGGTTATTACTTTAACAACAGTAAATTGTTGTATTATTGTTTCTCCTCACTGTTAGTAAAATTAGCTAGCTAGCTTGCCGGTCTGTGGCTTGGGTGTCTGCAGTTTTTGACAAATTTGTTGGGCCTTTCTCTGACACCGCCTGGTATAAAGGTCCTGGATGGCAGAGAGCTCGCCCCCAGTGATGTACTTGGCCGTAAGCACAACCAACTGTAGCACCTTGCAGTCGGATGCCAAGCAGTTGCCATACCAAGCGATGATCCAGACAGTCAAGATGCTCTCGATGGTGCAGCTGTATAACCTTTTGAGGATCTGAGGACCCATGCCAAATCTTTTCAGCCTCCTGAGAGGGAAGAGGAGTCGTCGTACCCTTTTCACGACTGTGTTGGTGTGTTTAGACCTTGATAGATCCTTAGTGATGTGGACATCAAGGAACTTGAAGCTCTCGACCCACTCCACTACAACCCCGCCGATGCGAATGGGGGCGTGCTCGGCCCTGCGTTTTTCTGTAGTCTACAATCAGCTCCTTGGTCTTACTGACATTGAGGGAGAGGTTGTTGTCCTGGCACCACACCGCTAGGTCTCTGACCTCCCTATAGGGTGTCTCGTGGTCATTGGTGATCCCTCCTATCCTCGTCATGTCATCGGCAAACTTAATGATGGTGTTGGAATCGTGTGAAGTCGTCATATTCTGTTGCGTTCAGCGTGCGAAGCTCTTCGTGCCCAATTATGTGGGAAACACATCTTACTGACCAGGAAATCTCTAGGACCATGATGAAAACAAACCCAGATTCCCTCATGGTGAAATTCCCCTTTAACACAGTCGAGTAACAACAACACCACCCGATTGAAAAGATTTCTCCTGGTTCCGGTTTCCCGATAGAGATTATACAAACCCAGGGTCCCCTAGGGTGAAATCCCCCTTTAAGAAAGATACAGGCAGTCCAATTCTGGTAATTTTCCAAATTATTGGCAAAAGAGCTGATCTGATTGGTCAAAAGACCAATTAGACCAATTAGAGGAAAAAGATCAGAATTGGGCTGCCTGTATAAACGCAGCCATAGTGCAACTGATCACACACATATCACAGACTACTTTAAATAAAACAAATTGAATTCACCGTTCATTCCACTGACGATAGCTACTGTGGAAGCTTTTTGTAGACGAACAATAATAATTCATTCCCTCTTTGTCGTCTGTCTAGGAAGATGGCTACCTTCCGTAACGTGGTGAACTGACAACCCCATTCCAACTGGTGGGATAATGACAACAACCAGGTGGCCTTCGAATACACGGCAACCGCGGCTTCAACAACGACGACTGGTGAGGACTATACTAAACTTGGTTGATTGGTTGGTTAGTTGATTGGCTGATTGATTGATTGACTGGTTGGTTGATTGATTGATTGACTGAGTGGGTCATTGATTGAAACCAGAAACTCCACTCTTACCTCTCTACTTCCTGTGTTTCCAGCCAGTTCACCTGTGATACAAGTCAGTATTCAACGTCCATCCATGTCTGCGCTGTTACATTCAAGTCGGTTTCAGTTTTGCTAGGGCATTGTGGACGGGGATGGAGGACGGGCGTAAGAATCTGCCTCCGGTGCCAAAGGCAGCATATTCAAATCCAGTGATATAAAGTTGTTTTTGAGATGTTTGTTTTAAGCCTATACCAAACCTTAACCCTTACCTTAACCATTCAGAATTAATGCTTAACCTTAAGAATTTGGACTTAATGCCTAAACTTAACCCTAACCCTAAAATGTCAGAGTTAATTCATGCCTAAACTTTACCTTAAACACTTGAAAATTTGACGTTTGGAAACAACTTGGAAATTTGACGTTTGAGAAACATGGATAAACGTCTAATTCTGACATGAGACTGTGAGAGCTGGTAGGTGTTTCAACCGATCAGGCAACTGGACGTGACTCTGAACACTGGTATGCCCGGCCGCACCTACCGTGACGTCATTTCCGCCCAGAAGGACGGGGGGGGGGGGGGGGGGACATGGGGAAGATCCATCAACGTCGGGGGGCGATCAGCAACACCGACGAGGATCCCATGGTGGCGATCCACGACGACTCCAAGCTGTAAACAAACAATCTAAGCGCAAACAAACAAACAAACAATAAAATGTAACAGTTCTGTTCTGTTTGGTTTTTTGCTGTTATGTTAAGGGTTGAGTTGTCAACGCTGAATCTAGATAAGCGGATGTCCTGTAATGTGCTTGTTGATTCAAAGGGAAGCAATGCTTAGCTTCGCGATTTGAGACGGAGTGAAGTATTTAAAGCTTTACTACACTTCGTTTGACACTTCTAAGGGCTAACGGATGTTCACAATAACATCAAGTTATTAGCATAGCGCTAACAAGCTAACAAAGCAACGGTGCTTGAGAGAGGCATGTCACAAGACGGCGTACCTCAACACAACTTTTCGACTAATTATACTAATTGAAATACACAGTCAAATGAATAGGCCAAGTACGATCATGTCCCTTGTTGACCTTTAACTCTGAACAGTAGTATCTGTATATAAAGACAGTACTGAATACTTCTGGAGACTTTCCAGTGACTCTTTTTTTGTTTTTTTTACCCTGCAGAGAGCACAGAAAGAGCTTGACTGACTCCCCACACCCCTCAATACACCAAACGCGACTCGTCCAGGAGACAGGCCTTAATGAATTCTCACAACGTACTGTAGTAATGTGTGTAGTGTAGTACTGTAGTACTGTAGTAATGTAGCACTGTAGTAATGTGTGTAGTACTGTAGTAATGTGTGTCGTGTAGTACTGTAGTACTGTAGTAATGTGTGTAGTGTAGTACTGTAGTAAAGTGTGTGTGTAGTACTCTAGTACTGTAACACCTTTCAAACCCTCAGTGTCTACATGTGGGTTACTGTCAGGTTTTGGCCAGGACTGTTCTGGTTTTTTGTCACTAGATGTCCCCATTGCACCTTTTTTGTACCTTTTTGTTTTTCCCTTGCTCTATTATTGTTTGCACCTGTATGTCGTTCCCTTGTTAGTATTTAATCCCTGTGTGTTCCTTAGTTCCTTGCTCAGTGTTTGTATGTTAGCACCCAGCCCCAGCCCAAGCCTTGTTGTGAACATATATTTTTCTCTTGTTGGATTTTCCAGAGGTTCTCTGGTTTTGTTCTTTTGTATTTTGGATTAGTCTTTTAGGTTTGTTTTTTCCCTTGCTGTTTTTACCACTTTGTGGATTTTCTTTGTATTTTGGAAGTTATCTATTTTTTATTAAACCACCATCTCTAGTACTGCTGTGTCTGCCTCATTTTCTGGGTTCTGCCGATTTAGTGACTGTTTCTCGCACCGGGTCCTGACAGAAACACTGAGCCCTTAAAATGAACCCAGAGGCAGCCAGTACCCAGGACTTTTTTCCCATGCTGTCCCACCACGAGGGGACTGTCCAACGTCACGAAGCTGCTCTGGTTCAGCAAGAGGCCTTAATGGCTGGACATTCTCAACTTCTGTCGGAGATGATGACTTCCATAAAGCAGATTTCTGATCAACTTTCTACTGCAACCGCTTCTGCTCCAGTTCATCAGATTCAAGTGCCCGTGGCAGTTAACCCCCTGGCTGAACCTCGTCTGCCGCCTCCCCAACGGTTCTCAGGTGATCCGAGTGGTTGTAAGGGGTTTTTCACCCAATGTTCTCTCTCCTTCGAGCTGCAACCCTCGTCATTTCCCACCGACCGGTCCAAGATAGCATATATCATCACCCTGCTGTCGGAAAAAGCCCTAGCCTGGGCTACTGCTGTGTGGGATGCCCAAAGTCCCTGCTGTGCCAGCTACTCTACCTTTGCTGATGAATTCAAGCGAGTGTTTCAAGGTCCTACCAGCGGTCCTGACTCAGCCAAACAGCTCCTGACTCTCCGCCAAGGTCGGCGCAGCGTGACGGACTATGCCATCCAGTTCCGCACGGTGGCAGCAGCGAGTGGCTGGAATGACGAGGCGCTCACAGTGTGCTTTTTGAAGGGTCTTTCCGACACCATCCAAGATGAACTGGCCACTCGGGAACCACCGGACAACCTCGAGTCCCTGATCAAGTTGGCTTCACGCATAGACCAGCGTCTGAGAGAGAGAGAGCTCAACCGTAGATCTCTCACCCTAGCTCCTATCGGTCCCAGCTCCGAGTCTCCACCTTTATCCCCGCTGACTCCACCGGAACCCATGCAGGTTGGACGCATCTCCCAGGCTGAGAGAGACCGCCGGATGAGGGAGCGATGCTGTCTATATTGCGGCAAACCGGGCCATTTCCTCTCCACGTGTTCCGGGCTCCAGGGAAAACGCACTCTCCCGTGCAGGCCTGGGAGGACTGTAACGGGAAACATAACCTCCTCCCATCCATCCAACTCCCGCCTGCTCATTCCAGTTACCCTTTCCTGGGACAACCACAAGCTTCCCCTTCAAGCCTTGGTAGACTCTGGAGCCGCAGGTAACTTCATGGATGGTGTCTGGGCGAAGGAGAATGGCGTTCCCTCTGAACCTCTAAGTGACCCCATAAGGGTTACTACGTTGGATGGAAGCCCTTTGGGATCTGGACTTGTCACTCGTGTCACTACCCCCTTGCGTCTTTCAGTTTCCCAACACCAGGAAGTGATGAACTTTCATCTGACCTCGTGTTCCGAGTTCCCTCTCGTCCTTGGATACCCCTGGCTTCACAGCCATAACCCTCACATCGACTGGTCTGTGGGCACTATCAAGCAGTGGGGTCCTACGTGCCAAGCCACTTGTATCTTCCCAAGTTCCCCGAGTTCCCCTCCCGAGTCTCTAGAATCCATCGACCTGTCCCGAGTTCCCGAGTGTTACCATGACCTCAAACCGGTATTTAGCAAACAGAGGGCCACCAAACTACCACCCCATAGACCTTACGATTGCCCCATCGACCTGTTTCCGGGCACCTGCCCCCCCAGGGGTCGGATCTTTTCCCTATCTCCTCCCGAACGAGCTGCTATGGATACCTACATCAAGGACGCTCTGGCAGCAGGCCTCATGCGTCCATCCACCTCGCCGGCGGGAGCAGGGTTTTTCTTTGTGGCCAAAAAAGACGGGGGATTACGTCCTTGCATCGACTACCGGGGACTTAATGCCATAACCGTCCGTAACCGCTACCCGCTACCCCTTATGGCCACAGCCTTTGAGCTGCTCCAAGAAGCAGTGGTCTTCACTAAGCTTGACCTGCGGAACGCATACCATCTTGTGCGGATCAAACCCGGTGACGAGTGGAAGACCGCTTTCAACACGCCTACTGGTCACTACGAATACTTGGTGATGCCCTTCGGCCTGACCGACGCCCCGGCTGTGTTCCAAGCGCTCATAAACGATGTGCTTAGGGATATGCTTAACATCTTTGTGTTTGTTTACTTGGATGACATCCTCATCTTTTCGAGCTCCCTTCAAGAACACACTAAGCATGTCAGACAAGTGCTCAAACGCCTCCTAGACAGCCATTTGTACGTTAAGCCGGAAAAGTGTGAATTCCATTCCTCTCGAGTACAGTTCCTGGGATTTGTAGTGGAACCCGGTCGAGTCCAGATGGACCCCAAGAAGGTAGGGGCGGTAGCAGATTGGCCCACTCCCAAGTCCGTTAAGGAAGTTCAGCGTTTCCTGGGCTTCACTAACTTCTACCGCAAGTTCATCAAGAACTTCAGCTCGGTGGCAGCCCCTCTCTCAGCTTTAACCAAGGGTGGCAACACAAGGTTTCTGTGGGGAAGAGAAGCTGAGACGGCCTTCCAAGGACTCAAGCAGCGCATCCTCTCTGCTCCCATCCTGACACTACCGACGGCGGATGAACCTTTTGTGGTGGAGGTAGACGCATCAGAGGTTGGTGTTGGAGCTGTCCTGTCTCAGAGGGGTGAAGACAAGAGGCTTCATCCTTGCGCCTTCTTCTCTCACCGGCTTACCCCGGCCGAGAGGAATTACGATGTGGGGGATCGTGAACTCCTAGCGGTTAAGATGGCATTGAAGGAATGGAGACACTGGCTCGAGGGGGCTTCTCAACCGTTTCAAGTGCTTACGGACCACAAAAATCTGGAGTATATCCAGCAGGCGAAGCGGTTGAACTCCAGACAAGCTCGATGGTCTCTTTTCTTCAGCCGATTCCAGTTTATTCTCACCTATAGACCCGGGTCGAAGAATCTCAAACCGGATGCCTTGTCACGAGTCTACTCTCCTGCCATTCGAGAAGATACTGACATGACTGTTCTTCCTGCCGCTAAGATCGTGGCTCCGATCTCGTGGCAAGTGGAGGATACCGTGAAACAAGCTCAAGCCATCGAACCGGGCCCTGGAGGAGGTCCTGCTAATCGGTTGTTTGTTCCCAAGGCAGCAAGGTCCCAAGTCCTTCTGTGGGGGCACTCCTCTCGCCTCACCTGTCACCCGGGCGTAGGTCGCACCTTGGAGTTCATCCAGCGTAAGTTCTGGTGGCCCACCATAAAAGAAGACGTTGCCACTTTCGTCAAGGCCTGTTCCGTGTGCTGCCAGGGCAAATCTTCTCACCTCCGCCCTCAAGGACTCCTTCACCCTTTATCTATTCCCCACCGACCCTGGTCCCATATCTCGCTGGACTTTATTACTGGCCTTCCTCCGTCCCATGGTAATACTACGATCCTAGTCATCATCGACAGGTTTTCTAAGGCGGCCAGGTTTGTTCCCTTGACCAAATTACCTTCTGCCAAGGAAACAGCTGAGTTGGTGATTAACCATGTGTTCCGAGTCTTTGGCATCCCGCAAGATATGGTTTCCGACAGAGGTCCCCAGTTCGCCTCAAGGTTTTGGAAGGCCTTCTGCCAACTCATAGGGGCCACGGCCAGTTTATCTTCAGGGTACCATCCGGAGTCCAACGGCCAAACTGAGAGGATGAATCAGGAGCTGGAAACCACCCTCAGATGTATGGTTTCCAACAACCCATCCACATGGTCATCCTTCATTGTTTGGGCTGAGTACGCGCACAACACCTTGTGCTCCTCCTCCACTGGTATATCCCCGCACGAGTGTCAGTTTGGCTATGCTCCTCTATTGTTCCCGGACCAGGAGGCAGAAGTCAGAGTGCTTTCAGCCTCGAGGTTCATCAGACGCTGTCGGCTTACGTGGAAGAAGGCCCGTCTTAATCTTCTGCGTTCCTCTCAGCAGTACCAACGACAAGCCAACAGACGTCGCCGTCCCGGTCCTACCCTGTACCCCGGCCAGAGAGTATGGCTCTCAACAAAAAACTTACCGCTACGGGTGGAGTCTCGCAAGCTGTCCCAGAGATTCATCGGACCCTTTAAGATTGCCAGGAGAGTCAATCCCGTTACTTTTCGCCTGCACTTACCCAGATCCCTTAAAATCAATCCCACATTTCACATTTCTTTATTAAAACCTGTTGTTTTTTCTCCCCTTATTCCGGCAGGCAGACCTCCCCCTCCGCCCCGTGTCATCGGAGGCCAGTCGGCTTATACCGTCCACCGGATACTGGACTCCCGCCGGGTGCAGCGGTCCTGGCAGTATCTGGTGGACTGGGAAGGCTACGGTCCCGAGGAGCGCTCCTGGGTTCCTGCCAAGGACATACTGGACCCTGACCTCATTCGTCAGTTCAGGGCCCTCCACCCTGAGAAGGCTGGTAGGAACGTCAGGAGCCGTTCCTAGGAGGGGGATTCTGTCAGGTTTTGGCCAGGATTGTTCTGGTTTTTTGTCACTAGATGTCCCCATTGCACCTTTTTTGTACCTTTTTGTTTTCCCCTTGCTCTATTATTGTTTGCACCTGTATGTCGTTCCCTTGTTAGTATTTAATCCCTGTGTGTTCCTTAGTTCCTTGCTCAGTGTTTGTATGTTAGCACCCAGCCCCAGCCCAAGCCTTGTTGTGAACATATATTTTTCTCTTGTTGGATCTTCCAGAGGTTCTCTGGTTTTGTTCTTTTGTATTTTGGATTAGTCTTTTAGGTTTGTTTTTTCCCTTGCTGTTTTTACCACTTTGTGGATTTTCTTTGTATTTTGGAAGTTATCTATTTTTTATTAAACCACCATCTCTAGTACTGCTGTGTCTGCCTCATCTTCTGGGTTCTGCCGATTTAGTGACTGTTTCTCGCACCGGGTCCTGACAGGTTACGTCCCAAAATGGCACCCTATTCCCTATGTAGTGCACTACTTTTGACCAGGACCAATAGGGCTCTGGTCAAAGGTAGTGCACTATACAGGGGATATGGTATTATCTGGGACACAGCCTCGATGCAACATAACCCATCCATAACCCTCTCCACTCGTCTCACTGTAGGATTGGACCGAAATGTTTTCAATTGCAAATCAGCCGGCCTGTGAACAGTGAAGAATGGAGGCTATACAGTTAGAAGTCGCTCTCGGTTTTTAAACAGTTTTTTTGTTGCTGAAGACACTTGCTATACAGTTACACCAATTTACTTAGTCAATACATCAAACCCCTCCCCAAATGTTAAGAGGCAGTAGTGTCACGATTGTCGTTAGGTGAAAGAGAGGACCAAGGCGCAGCGTGATATAAATACATCTTCTTTTTAATAGAAGAAGAAACGAACACGAACACTAATACAAACTAGACAAAACAACAAACGACCGTGAAGCTATCAAACGAAAGTGCAGACACAAGCAACTAACGTCAAAACATAGACAATTACCCACAACCTACCTAATGCCTATGGCTGCCTAAAATATGGCTCCCAATCAGAGACAACGATAGACAGCTGTCTCTGATTGAGAACCAATCCAGGCAACCATAGACTTACATAAACACCTACACTGAACACAACCCCATGAACTCTACAAAACCCCCTATACAATACAAACACCCTAGACTAGACAAAAAACACACAAACATCCCCCATGTCACACCCTGACCTAACTAAAATAATAAAGAAAACAAAGATAACTAAGGCCAGGGCGTGACAAGTAGGCTGTTATATATGTATACATTACCTACAGTGTTAAGATAAAGAAAGTGGCCAGCTTCTACTTCAACCCACCCAGGTCTGGAATACGGTTCCACTCTGTAGAGGTGAACCACGACCACAGCAGGTGTTTGACAGACACACAGACAAGGTCCTCAGAGTGCTCTGAGCTTACCTCAACCGTGTATTCCATTCTTCCCCCCGTGATCCACAGGGGACAGCTCTTTGCCATCAATGAGAGGCCATAGTGCCGTGTCACCTGCGTGCCGTGTTGGCGTCCGCCATTAGGACATTGGAGGGGGCCCAGGGGGAAAGTCAGTCCACCCTGTCTTCCTCTCTCCCCTCTGTCCACCTACGGTCTCTCACCATCCCTCTCTCCTTTACTTCCCCTCCCTACCTCGCACTCTCTCCTCCCCTTCCTTCCTCCCTCCCTCCCTCCCTCCCTCCCTTCTCTCAGCCCACCCACTGAGTGGTCCGTCAGATGGCCCTTGGGGTCTGGGATGTGTCGCCAGAGTGCCAGCCAGACACAATGAGAGGAGAGGAGAGGTGAGGCAGCTAGAGGTGACACCTGCCTGCCTGTCGGAACATTCCACGCTCTCTCTTCTTGCTCTCTGTTGTCATGGCAACCCCGGCCCTGAGAGACACACTCTAGAACACTTGGGGAGGGAAAAGGCGGAAAGCAAAAGCAAACCAGACTGCACTTGAATTGTGTTTGTTTTTTTGTTGTTTCAAAGTTGTTTTTATGTCCTTTGTATGTCATAGAAGGACTACAGGACATATCTGTGATAGCTACGTGTTTATTTTAAGATGGAGGGAGAGAGATAGAACGAGAGAGAGAGACGGACCTACCAAAACGACAGACTGACCGAACGACTGTCCTGCCTAGCTGGCTCAACATAGCATATTGCCATTTAGCAGACGCTTTTATCCAAAGCGACTTGCACCTGTTAAATAATTTACCCTGTCTCTCCATAGTTCTGTCACAACTAGCAGAAACAGGCCTTTACTTTCAGATTAGCTGGTGTCTTGTCACTGCAGCAGGTCACACACACACACATACACAGGTCAGGGGTCATCCCGTTTCATATTTTACGCTGTCCTGGTCCTGCCACAGTGAGCGATGAGGACCTGCCTGTCACTTTGCATATGGAACAGTTCAGCCTAAATCCTCAGCCCCGACTAAATGGGTTTTAACTAAGGTCCCCTGCATGCACCAAGACTGCGTTAGCACCCTGAGCTAGAGCCTCGGCATTAGAGTGTGTGCCTGGACCATACACTAGACGTTGGCAAGTGTCGACTACTCACAGCAGCTTTCTGTTTTGGAAAGAAATCCTGCCAATTCAGTTCCTTGTCACACGGGGGCAGTGTTGAGACAGTAAAACCATGAGAGGTGATTTGAATAGAAGTTGAGGGGGCGGTGGCTTTGGGTTGATTACCTTCTAAATGTAATCCATTACAGTTACTAGTTACCCGTCCAAAGTTGTAATCAGTAACGTAGTTTATGGATTACCCCAAATTCAGTAACATAATGTGATTACTTTCAGATTACTTTCCCCTTAAAAGACAAAAAAATTTAATAATCTATCAAACACATGTGCTGTGTCATTATAGTGGACTCTGACTTGTGGTCAGACTCAAAATTAAACTTCCACTTTTTTTCAATGCTGAATTTTCTTCTTTTTTTCCCCCCACAAACATTCTTTCTGAATTTAAAAGTAATTGTTCGTGTCTGAGTATAAATAAAACGTACCTTCATATCACATGTGGAATCTTGGCATCTTCACTGCAGACCGGTCTTTGATTATGTCAGATTTTTTAACAAGCTTCAGCCCTCTTGACTTCTTGAGTGACATCACTGCTTAGAGTTCCAGACTAATTGAAATGACACGGGGATGAAATGGGATAAGTGGATGTAGTGATGAAAGAAAGAGTGAAGGGAGGGATGAAAGTGACAGCAGAGAGTGGTAGTATTGATTACTGCATGGAGAGACTAGTCACCTTGTCACCTGCATGACTTCACCATGATGACAATATCTACCTCACCCCACCACTTTGCTCTGCTCTGCTCTGGTCCACTCTGCTCTTGTCTGGGGCCGGTTGCATACATAGACTTGGACAATGTGTGATCAGGTTAGGTTGAGACGTTATAAGATACGTTTGCGGTGGAGTTGCTAGCTAGCTTCCCTGCAAATTCTTGCACTGTCATTTGTGCATCTATTCCTCTCTGATGTTAAGTGCTCGGCTTAAGTTTGTTCTGGTCAATCGCCCTTCCCGTTAGCAGTGTATTTGATCTGATCCTGCTGTTATGTTAAATGGTAGTATTGTATTAGTAGTTTTCCATTGTATACATTACATTCTCATTCTGGAAGTTTCCGGTAAGGCCTAGAAACCAGCGTGTTCTTGTTTGCCCACACATGCCCAGTAACTATGCCTCAGATGAGAGCTAGCCCTCACAAATCCAAAGAGAGGGCCATAAATCTGACCTGACTTCGGTCTTCTATTGGCCTGTTTCTGTGTGTTTGGTATTTTATTAGGATTTCCATTAGCTGTTGTAAAAGCAGCAGCTACTCTTCCTGGGATCCACAAAAAAAAACATGAAACATAACATAATACAGAACATTAAATAGACAAGAACAGCTCAAGGACAGAACTACATAAATGTCACACACAGCCTATATATCAGTACATACACACAACATATCTAGGTCAAGATAGGGGAGAGGCGTTGTGTGGTGAGGTGCTGCTTCGTCTGTTAAAAAAAAAAAAAAGGTTTGTTGTTCACTTGAGCAGTATGAGATAAAAGAGAGTTCCATGCAGTAAGGGCTCTATATAATACTGTACGCTTTCTTGAATTTGTTCTGGATTTGGGGACTGTGAAAAGACCCCTGGTGGCATGCCTGCTGGGGTAAGTGTGTGTGTCAGAGCTGTGTGTAAGTTGACTATGCGAACTATTTGTAATTTAGTAATGCAGTCAGTCTAGCCAAAATAGACTGGGATACATAGTATTTATATCATCCCTTTGATTACAATGAAGAGCAAGACCTGCCGCTCTGTTCTGGGCCAGCTGCAGTTTGTCTAGGTCCTACTTTGCAGCACCTTACCATATGACAGGGCAATGATCAAGATAAGACAAAACTAGAGCCTGCAGGACTTGCTTTGTGGAGTGTGGTGTCAATAAAGCAGAGCATCTCTTTATCACGGACAGTCCTCTCCCCATCTTTACAACCACTGAATCAATATGTTTGACCATGACAGTTAAGAAAGTAATTTAGCCACATTATTCATGATCCGGTACAGTTGAGGTCTAGAACTTAGGGAATGTTTTAGAGATGTTCAGGACTAGCTTTTTACTGGCCACTCATTCTAAAACTGACTGCAACCCAAAACGAAGAGTTACAGTGATTTCACTAGCTGTAGTTGCTGACACATCATTGGTAAAAATAGAAAACAGTAGAGGGCCTAGAAATCTGCCCTGCGGTACACCACACTTTAAATCAAATCAAATCAAACTTGCCACATGCGCCGAACACAACAAGTGTAGACTTTACCGTGAAATGCTTACTTACAAGCCCTTAACCAACAGTACAGTTCAAGAAGAAGAAAATATTTACCAAGTAGGAGAAAATAAAAAGTAATAATAAAAATAACAAAATTGAATAACAATAACGAGGCTATATACAGGGCAGGGAGCACCGGTACCGAGTCAGTGTGCAGGGGTAGTCTCCTGAGGGGGAAAAGGTTTTGTCGTGCCCTCTTCACGACTGTCTTGGTATGTTTGGACCATGATAGTTCGTTGGTGATGTGGACACCAAGGACCTTGAATGTTAATGTTAATGGGGGCCTGTTCGTCCCGCCTTTTCCTGTGGTCCACGATCAGCTCCTTTGTTTTGCTCAAATTGAGGGAGAGGTTGTTGTTCTAGCACCTCACTGCCAGTTCTCTGACCTCCTCCCTATAGGCTGTCTTATCGTTGTCGTTGATCAGGCCTACCACTGTTGTGTCATCAGCAAACTTAATGATGGTGTTGGAGTCGTGTTTGGCCACGCAGTCATGGGTGAACAGGGAATACAGGAGGGGACTAAGTACACACACCTGAGGGGCCCCAGTGTTAAGGATCAGCGTGGCAGACGTGTTGTTGTCTACTCTTACCACCTGGGGGCGGCCTGTCAGGAAGTCCAGGATCCAGTTGCAGAGGGAGGTGTTTAATCCCTGGGTCCTTAGCTTAGTGATGAGCTTCGTGGGCACTATGGTGTTGAATGCTGAGCTGTAGTCAATGAATAGCATTCTCACATGGGTGTTCCTTTTGTCCAGGTGGGAAATGGCGGTGTGGAGTGCGATTGAGATTGCGTCATCTGTGGATCTGTTGGGGCGGTATGCAAATTGGAGTGGGTCTAGGGTTTCTGGGATGATGGTGTTGATGTGAACCATCACCAGCCTTTCAAAGCACTTCATGGCTACAGACGTGAGTGCCACGGGGCGGTAATCATTTAGGCAGGTTACCTTCGCTTCCTTGGGCACAGGGACTATGGTGGTCTGCTTGAAACATGTAGGTATTACAGACTCAGTCAGGGAGAGGTTGAAAATGTCTGTGAAGACACTTGACATTTGGTTCGCGGATGCTTTGAGTACACGTCCTGGTAGTCCGTCTGGCCCAGCGGCTTTGTGAATATTGTTCACATCGGCTACCGAGAGTTCACATCGGCTACCGAGAGCGTTATCACACAGTCATCCAGAACAGCTGGTGCTCTCGTGGTGTGCTTCAGTGTTGCTTGCCTCGAAGCGAGCATAGAAGTGGTTTACATGTTTAACATTCGAGAAGTTTTCATTAAAGAGAACCTTCTGTGTTCTATTAGGAAGCTCTGTATCCACAGAGGTTGAAAAGCCATAACACATACGTTTTTTGTGGTTATGGTCAACAACATCAAAGGTTGCACTTAAATCTAAAAGTACAGCTCCCACTATCTTCTTATTATAAAAAGATTTAAACCAATCATCAGTCATTTTTGTCAGTGAAGTACATGTTGAGTGCCCTGTAACAACAGTAAATGTCATAACACTGGTAAATGTAATAACTTTTCTATACACAATAACTTTTCGATTGTTTTATGTAATATAACTGGTAAAACAATACTATTTTGAATGGTAAACGTAATAACTTCTTCAGCTAAATGTAATAAATTATTACAGGGAGGCCAACAGGCCCCCATTAACATCAACGGGCTGTAGTGGAGCGGGTCGAGAGTTTCAAGTTTCTACTATAAAAATCACTATAATGAAAACAGAGCATTTTGTTTTGAAGATTACATAATGATGTTTAATGTGGTATGAACATAGAGAATGATAGAGGCCTCAAAGTGAACAAAAGGCAGTTTTAACTGTGACAGCAGGGGCAGAGCCCTTGAGTACCATTCAACTGGGTGGGGGATTCCTATGGGTTGCAGCCTCAAAGGCACTGCCCATGCTGTCACAGACACTATGCTGTCACAGACATTATGCTGTCACAGGCACTATGCTGTCACAGACAGTATGCTGTCACAGACACTATGCTGTCACAGACACTATGCTGTCACAGACACTATGCTGTCACAGACACTATGCTGTCACAGACACTATGCCGTCACAGACACTATGCCGTCACAGACACTATGCTGTCACAGACACTATGCCGTCACAGACACTATGCTGTAACAGACACTATGCTGTCACAGACACTATGCTGTCACAGACACTATGCCGTCACAGACACTATGCTGTAACAGACACTATGCTGTCACAGACACTATGCCGTCACAGACACTATGTTGTAACAGACACTATGCTGTCACAGACACTATGCTGTCACAGACACTATGCTGTCACAGACACTATGCTGTCACAGACACTATGCTGTCACAGACACTATGCTGTCACAGACACTATGCTGTCACAGACACTATGCTGTCACAGACACTATGCCGTCACAGACACTATGCCGTCACAGACACTATGCCGTCACAGACACTATGCCGTCACAGACACTATGCCGTCACAGACAGTATGCTGTCACAGACACTATGCTGTCACAGACACTATGCCGTCACAGACACTATGCTGTCACAGACACTATGCTGTCACAGACACTATGCTGTCACAGACACTATGCTGTCACAGACAGTATGCTGTCACAGACACTATGCTGTAACAGACACTATGCTGTCACGGACACTATGCTGTCACAGACACTATGCTGTCACAGACACTATAATGGTGATATAGTGTCTTTATAGCAGATATAAAGATGACATAATACATGCTTATACATACATGCATTCATTGAGATGAACATTGAACTGCAGTAACCTGAGGACATTTGGTGACATTCCCATTAGTATCCGTCTGACGTTCTGAGAACATTCTAAGAACGTTGCGTTATGGTCCCGAGGGAAGTTCTCTGGTGGGCCTTTGTCTAATTTCCTGTAAATTCACTGGATGTCACAGAGGACCATGTCAGGACTTTTTTTTAGAACATTCTCAGGACTTTGTTAATTTCGTCAACAATAACTGTGACAAAAACACTCGTCAACAACCTATTTTCCCTGACTAAAACTATGGCGATAATGAGACGACGATGTCCTGGGGGAAAAAACCCCGATAACTATTAGAAATTACTTTTCATTTTAGTCGACGGAAATGTGAGGAGACGAAAATTCCCTGTGAGACTAACAGACATTTGACATGATGCTCCTTTTCATCGGCTTCATCCCATCATTATTAGTACGCGTGCAGAATATTTCATGCCATCCTGTCACCGGCAGAATTGACATCTTTCAGTTGCACTGATTGAGCTGATCGTCTCCTTCCCCCATACAGCTCCCAGACGGTCACGTCAGTCACTCGTCAATCCTTTGAACTGATGTGAAGTCACTTGTGATTGGTAGTGTGTGGCATGTGCATCAAATTAAGCTATAATAGCATAATATTAATATATAATAACATTTATTTTCGTATATTATTATTATTATTACTCAACGGATAATGTAATAACCACCGGTTAAATGTAATAAAATATTAAACATTTACCGTTCTATATTTTATCACGTTTACCGGCAAGTTATTACATTTAACAGTTTTATTACATAAAATCTAAAAGTTATTACATTTACCTGTGTTATTACATGTAGTGTTGTTACATGCCCTTCTCTATAAGCATTTTTATAATTAAGTTTGGGTGAAAAGGAGTTTTCCCCAAGCTTCTCTTTCTCAGTACGAGAGCAGCAGATCTCACACACAGACACTCAACAATGAGCTCCAAAAGATGTTCAGTCAATGAAGCCTCCCTCACAAATTCTGGACATTGACAGTGAAATAGAAGAGGATTCAGAGATAGAGGACAATGCTGTTGATGCTAACCCTTACCCTGTTCTTTGGTGAAGAAGATTCAGAGGAGTCGACCATACCAGGGAACATGCAACAACCATTATCCAGAGAAGAGAGGACATGTAAGTCTAAAGATGGTACTATAGAATGGTTACCGTCACCACCACAAAGTCAAGGGAGACTGTCAGCTTCCGATGATGAACGTAAGGGTGCTTTTGTTCCAGGGCCTACACGATTTGCTCTGCACCACCTCGACAAGACAGTAAAACCAGCACCACTTGTGTAGAATGCAATAAATACATCTGCAGAAAGTACACAAAAGTACATTGTGTTCAACATGTGGAGAGAAAGACTGAAGGGATCATTATGACCAATAGGGTCAAATCACACCACCTGTAAGTGTTACTAGGAAGTAGAAGAAAAATGCCTACTTGGGGAAACAGAAAATGCTTGTTTGTGAGAAAGCGAATATGTTTAACAAATAGTTCTTAAATATAGTGTTTTTTGAAATCAAATGTTCTTTTATTTCTTCTTTCTGAAAGGTCTGACAAGACAAACATAAAGTTTTGTCTGTTTTTACTTGATTCTTTGACCGTCTTGAGTGTGTTTAAACTGTGCGGGTCAATCTGACCCATACCACAACGGACGTAAGGGTGCTTTACCATTCTTGGGTAGCGGAATGACTTTGGCTTCCCTCCAGGTCTGAGGACAAACATTTAGACCAATTGAGGTAGCGATAATAGTCCTCGACCATCCTCAGTAGCTTTCCATATTACCTGGTGGTTTCTCATTAATGATGGACAGCAATACAAAACGACAATACTTTTTCATTATTAGGTATGTTATGCATGAATATGATGGCTCACAGCTTGTTGTTGGCATTTCATGGCAACGGTTGTCTACTTTGCCAAAGAAATAGTAAATTAAAGTAATTAGCAACAGCGAAAGCTTTTGTGATAAATGAGCCGTCTGATTCAATGTAAGACGGAATTCAATTAGTGTTTCTGCCCATAAGTGTAGGTGATAGCCTATTGGCTACAATCTGTCATGTCCAGACCTATACTGACAGGGAGGGAGGAGCCGGGAAATCTAGCCAACCTTTAATGAGACTTTTAATTACATACTGTATAATGTATATAGGCTAAATGCCAGTCACGTTTGATGAATATAATGTAGGATCATTTATATTAACGTCTGATTCTGGGGATCCCGAGTGGCGCAGCGGTCTATGGCACTGCATCTCAGTGCAAGGGGCTTCACTACAGTCCCTGGTTCGAATCCAGGCTGTATCACATCCTGCCGTGATTGGGAGTCCCATAGGGCCGTGTACAAGTCGTCCGTGGTAGGCTGTCATTGTAAATAAGAATTTGTTCTTAACTGACTTGCCTGGTTAAATAAAAAACAGTTTGTTCAGGTAGAAGAGAAAGGCCAGTGTGTGTTGCTCACTGTAACATCACCAACTTTGCAATCTGAGGCAGTCAACATTTTGAAACTATTTTACCACACATGTAATTGTTTAAAACCTGGACGTTTTCTTGTCATATTTTGAGACATGTCTTACCGTGTTCTGCCCATTTGAATGTTAAGGGGATTATTTTATAAACTCTCTCATTTGCCACTGAAACCAGTATTTCTCTCATGTTCTCTACTTTCTTTCGTTGTCCAGCAGCCAAAGACACAATCCTAGTCATATTAACAACCCATCTAACCCATCTAGTCATATTAACAACCACCATCCTAGTCATATTAACAACCCATCTAGTCATATTAACAACCCATCTAGTCATATTAACAACCCATCTAGTCATATTAACAACCCATATTAACAACCCATCTAGTCATATTAACAACCCATCTAGTCATATTAACAACCCATATTAACAACCCATCTAGTCATATTAACAACCCAGCTAGTCGTATTAACAACCCATCTAACCCATCTAGTCATATTAACAACCCATCTAACCCATCTAGTCATATTAACAACCCATATTAACAACCAATCTAGCTGCTGTCAGCTAAAAACAAGGTTAGTGCAAGGTCAGATCAGGTTTTACAAGTCATCAACTTCAAAACTTCCTCCCGTAGCAAAGCTAGCTTAGCCTACCTTACTTTCACAATTCACTACTGGTCTTGTTTGTTGTGATTGGATGGCAAAGACAAACCCACATCAAACCACGTCCCCCAACACAACTCTTGTTTGGTTTCAGTCATGGCCTTTCTTAAAGCAGTATGAAAGACGAGGCCAAATCAGGAAGTTCAGACCCTCTTCAAGATTCAACCAATAAATTGTTGGGGAAACTAAACACACCATATGTTATGCAAAACTGTACTGCAAAACTAAAAGATAACAGCTGTGAACTGTAAATTAAGCTGTAAGGCTGCTAAGTCTCAGAGAATGAACCTCCATCTATTCAGGGTCATTACAAAGATATCTCTAATTTAATACCTATGGACTAGTATCCGAAAGGTTGCAAGATTGAATCCCCGAGCTGACAAGGTAAAAATCTGTCGTTCTGCCACTGAACAAGGCAGTTAACCCACTGTTCCTAGGCCGTCAATGAAAATAAGAATTTGTTCTTAAATGACTTGCCTAGTTAAAAAAAGGTAAATAAAAAAACTGCATTTTGGGGTGTTAGGTAGGGGTTGTTAGTAGCCTAGTGGTTAGAGTGTTGGGCCAGTAACCAAAAGGTAGCTGGATTGAATCCCCGAGCTGACAAGGTAAAAACATGTCGTTCTCCACATGAACAAGGCAGATAGCCCACTGTTCCCTAATAGGCTGTCATTGTAAATGAGAAATTGTTCTTTACTGACTTCCCTAGTAAAAATAAGGGTTAAAATAAAAATACAGAGCATTTGGAAAGTATTCAGACCCCTTGACTTTTTCCACATTTTGTTACGTTTAAGCCACTTATTCTAAAGTAGATTAAATAATGAAAAAACAAAAACAGGTTTTTAGAAATATCACATTTACATAAGTATTCAGAACCTTTACTCAGTACTTTGTTGAAGCACCTTTGGAGCGGTTACAGCCTCAAGTCATCTTGGGTATGATTCTACAAGCTTGGCACACATGTATTTAGGGAGTTTCTCCCATTCTTCTCTGCAGATCCTCTCAAGCTCTGTCAGGTTGGATGGGGAGCGTCGCTGCACAGCTATTTTCAGGTCTCTCCAGAGATGTTCGATCGGGATCAAGTCCGGGCTCTGGCTGGGCCACTCAAGGACATTCAGAGAAGCCATTCCTGCATTGTCTTGGCTGTGTGCTTAGGGTCGTTGTCCTGTTGGAAGGTGAACCTTCGCCCCAGTCTGAGGTCCTGAGCACTCTGAAGCAGGTTTTCATCAAGTATCTCTATGTACTTTTTTCAGTTCATCTTTCCCTCGATCCTGACTAGTCTCCCAGTCCCCACCACTGGAAAACATCGCCACAGCATGATGCTGCCACCACCATGCTTCACCGTAGGGGTGGTGCCAGGTTTCCTACAGACGTGATGCTTGGCATTCAGGCCAAAGAGTTCAATCTTGGTTTCATCAGACCAGATAATCTTGTTTCTCATGGCCTGAGAGTCCTTTAGGTACCTTTTGGCAAACTCCAAGATGTCTTTCATGTTCCTGTACTAAGGAGTGGCTTCCGTCTGGCCACTCTACCATAAAGGCCTGATTGGTGGAGTGCTGCTGTGATGGTTGTCCTTCTGTAGGGTTCTCCTATCTCCACAGACGAACTCTGGAGCTCCGTCAGAGTGACCATCGGGTTATTGGTCACCTCCCTGACCTAGGCCCTTCTCCCCTGATTGCTCAGTTTGGCCGAGCGGTCAACTCTAGGAAGTGTCTTGGTGGTTCCAAACTTCTTCCATTTAAGAATGATGGAGGCCACTGTGTTCTTGGGGACATTCAATGCTGCAGCAATTTCTTGGTACCCTTCCCAAGATCTGTGCCTTGACACAATCCAGTCTCGGACCTCTAGGGACAATTCCTTTGACCTCATGACTTGTTTTTTACTCTGACATGTACTGTCAACTGTGGGACCTTTATATAGACAGGTGTGTGCCTTTCCAAATCATATCCAATCAATTGAATTTACCACATGTGGACTCCAATCAAGTTGTAGAAACATCTCAAGGATGATCAATGGAAACAGGATGCGCCTGAGCTCAATTCCGAGTCTCAAAGCAAAGGGTCTGAATACCTATGTAAATAAGGAAAAACAATTATTAAATCAATTTTAGGATAAGGCTTTAACGTAACAAAATGTGGAAAAAGTCAAGAGGTCTGAATACTTTCCGATTGCATTGTATACCTATGTGTGTCCCAAATGACTCCCTATTCCCTATATAGAATCCCATGGGCCCTGGTCAAAGTAGTGCACTATAAAGGGAATAGGGTGCCATCTGGGACGCATATTTATTCTATTGTAAAGCACTCCTTTTGTGAAAACAAGCAACCTTATGTGTTTTATATCTCAGCCAGTCTGTCAGGAACTAGTGACATTACCTTTAGTGACACGACCTTTAGTGACACGACCTTTAGTGACACGACCTAGTGACACGACCTTTATTAACACGACCTTTAGTGACAAGACCTTTATTGACACGACCTAGTGACACGACCTTTAGTGACACGACCTTTATTGACACGACCTAGTGACACGACCTTTAGTGACACAACCTAGTGACATGACCTTTAGTGACACGACCTTTAGTGACACGACCTAGTGACACAACCTTTATTGACACGACCTAGTGACACGACCTTTAGTGACACGACCTTTAGTGACACGACCTAGTGACACGACCTTTAGTGACACGACCTTTAGTGACACGACCTTTAGTGACACGACCTTTAGTGACACGACCTTTAGTGACACGACCTTTAGTGACACGACCTTTAGTGACACGACCTAGTGACACGACCTTTAGTGACACGACCTTTATTGACACGACCTAGTGACACAACCTTTATTGACACGACCTAGTGACACGACCTTTAGTGACACGACCTTTAGTGACACGACCTAGTGACACGACCTTTAGTGACACGACCTTTAGTGACACGACCTAGTGACACGACCTTTAGTGACACGACCTAGTGACACGACCTTTAGTGACACAACCTTTAGTGACACGACCTAGTGACACAACCTTTAGTGACACGACCTTTAGTGACACGACCTTTAGTGACACGACCTTTAGTGACACGACCTTTAGTGACACGACCTAGTGACACGACCTTTATTGACACGACATTTAGTGACACGACCTAGTGACACGCCCTTTAGTGACACGACCTTTAGTGACACGACCTAGTGACACAACCTTTAGTGACACGACCTTTAGTGACACGACCTTTAGTGACACGACCTTTAGTGACACAACCTTTAGTGACACGACCTAGTGACACGACCTTTAGTGACACGACCTTTAGTGACACAACCTTTAGTGACACAACCTTTAGTGACACGACCTAGTGACACGACCTTTAGTGACACGACCTTTAGTGACACGACCTTTAGTGACACGACCTTTAGTGACACGACCTAGTGACACGACCTAGTGACACGACCTTTAGTGACACGACCTAGTGACACGCCCTTTAGTGACACGACCTTTAGTGACACGACCTAGTGACACAACCTTTAGTGACACGACCTTTAGTGACACGACCTTTAGTGACACGACCTTTAGTGACACGACCTTTAGTGACACGACCTAGTGACACGACCTTTATTGACACGACCTTTAGTGACACGACCTAGTGACACGACCTTTATTGACACGACCTTTAGTGACACGACCTTTAGTGACACGACCTTTATTGACACGACCTTTAGTGACACGACCTTTAGTGACACGACCTTTAGTGACACGACCTTTAGTGACACGACCTTTATTGACACAACCCTTATTGACACGACCTTTAGTGACACGACCTAGTGACACGACCTAGTGACACGACCTTTAGTGACACGACCTAGTGACACGACCTAGTGACACGACCTTTATTGACACGACCTAGTGACACGACCTTTATTGACACGACCTTTATTGACACGACCTTTAGTGACACGACCTTTAGTGACACGACCTTTATTGACACGACCTAGTG
This sequence comes from Salvelinus alpinus, assembly GCF_045679555.1. NCBI lineage: Eukaryota > Metazoa > Chordata > Actinopteri > Salmoniformes > Salmonidae > Salvelinus > Salvelinus alpinus. The sequence continues at coordinate 6,399,447 of NC_092108.1, forward strand.
ACACGACCTTTATTGACACGACCTAGTGACACAACCTTTATTGACACGACCTAGTGACACGACCTTTATTGACACGACCTAGTGACACGACCTTTATTGACACGACCTAGTGACACGACCTTTATTGACACGACCTAGTGACACGACCTTTATTGACACGACCTTTAGTGACACGACATTTGGTGACACCACCTAGTGACACGACCTTTATTGACACCACCTAGTGACACAACCTTTATTGACACCACCTAGTGACACGACCTTTAGTGACACGACATTTGGTGACACCAACAAGTGACACGAGCAGTATTTGGAATGTGTCATCTCTCCCCTTACACTGTCCTCATCCACACCCCTCACCTGAGTTACTCTGTCCTCATCCAAACCCCTCACCTGAGTTACACTGTCCTCATCCACACCCCTCACCTGAGTTACTCTGTCCTCATCCACACCCCTCACCTGAGTTACTCTGTCCTCATCCACACCCCTCACCTGAGTTACTCTGTCCTCATCCACACCCCTCACCTGAGTTACTCTGTCCTCATCCATAACCCTCACCTGAGTTACTCTGTCCTCATCCACACCCCTCACCTGAGTTACTCTGTCCTCATCCACACCCCTCACCTGAGTTACTCTGTCCTCATCCATACCCCTCTCCTGAGTTACTCTGTCCTCATCCACACCCCTCACCTGAGTTACTCTGTCCTCATCCAAACCCCTCACCTGAGTTACTCTGTCCTCATCCACACCCCTCACCTGAGTTACTCTGTCCTCATCCAAACCCCTCACCTGAGTTACTCTGTCCTCATCCACACCCCTCACCTGAGTTACTCTGTCCTCATCCACACCCCTCACCTGAGTTACACTGTCCTCATCCAAACCCCTCTCCTGAGTTACTCTGTCCTCATCCACACCCTTCACCTGAGTTACTCTGTCCTCATCCAAACCCCTCACCTGAGTTACTCTGTCCTCATCCCAACCCCTCACCTGAGTTACTCTGTCCTCATCCACACCCCTCACCTGAGTTACTCTGTCCTCATCCATAACCCCTCACCTGAGTTACTCTGTCCTCATCCACACCCCTCACCTGAGTTACTCTGTCCTCATCCATAACCCCTCACCTGAGTTACTCTGTCCTCATCCACACCCCTCACCTGAGTTACTCTGTCCTCATCCAACCCCTCACCTGAGTTACTCTGTCCTCATCCATACCCCTCACCTGAGTTACTCTGTCCTCATCCAAACCCCTCACCTGAGTTACTCTGTCCTCATCCACACCCCTCACCTGAGTTACTCTGTCCTCATCCAACCCCTCTCCTGAATTACTCTGTCCTCATCCATACCCCTCACCTGAGTTACTCTGTCTTCATCCACACCCCTCACCTGAGTTACTCTGTCCTCATCCACACCCCTCACCTGAGTTACTCTGTCCTCATCCACACCCCTCACCTGAGTTACTCTGTCCTCATCCAAACCCCTCACCTGAGTTACACTGTCCTCATCCAAACCCCTCACCTGAGTTACACTGTCCTCATCCAAACCCCTCACCTGAGTTACGGTACACTGTCCTCATCCACACCCCTCACCTGAGTTACTCTGTCCTCATCCACACCCCTCACCTGAGTTACTCTGTCCTCATCCAAACACCTCACCTGAGTTACACTGTCCTCATCCACACCCCTCACCTGAGTTACTCTGTCCTCATCCACACCCCTCACCTGAGTTACTCTGTCCTCATCCATAACCCTCACCTGAGTTACTCTGTCCTCATCCACACCCCTCACCTGAGTTACTCTGTCCTCATCCATAACCCTCACCTGAGTTACTCTGTCCTCATCCATACCCCTCACCTGAGTTACACTGTCCTCATCCAAACCCCTCACCTGAGTTACACTGTCCTCATCCACACCCCTCACCTGAGTTACACTGTCCTCATCCATACCCCTCTCCTGAGTTACACTGTCCTCATCCACACCCCTCTCCTGAGTTACTCTGTCCTCATCCACACCCCTCACCTGAGTTACTCTGTCCTCATCCACACCCCTCACCTGAGTTACTCTGTCCTCATCCACACCCCTCACCTGAGTTACACTGTCCTCATCCACACCCCTCTCCTGAGTTACTCTGTCCTCATCCACACCCCTCTCCTGAGTTACTCTGTCCTCATCCACACCCCTCACCTGAGTTACTCTGTCCTCATCCATAACCCTCACCTGAGTTACTCTGTCCTCATCCACACCCCTCACCTGAGTTACTCTGTCCTCATCCATACCCCTCACCTGAGTTACTCTGTCCTCATCCAAACCCCTCACCTGAGTTACTCTGTCCTCATCCACAACCCCTCACCTGAGTTACTCTGTCCTCATCCACACCCCTCACCTGAGTTACTCTGTCCTCATCCACACCCCTCACCTGAGTTACTCTGTCCTCATCCACACCCCTCACCTGAGTTACTCTGTCCTCATCCACACCCCTCACCTGAGTTACTCTGTCCTCATCCACACCCCTCACCTGAGTTACTCTGTCCTCATCCATACCCCTCACCTGAGTTACTCTGTCCTCATCCACACCCCTCACCTGAGTTACTCTGTCATCCATAACCCTCACCTGAGTTACTCTGTCCTCATCCATAACCCTCACCTGAGTTACTCTGTCCTCATCCATAACCCTCACCTGAGTTACTCTGTCCTCATCCACACCCCTCACCTGAGTTACTCTGTCCTCATCCATACCCCTCACCTGAGTTACTCTGTCCTCATCCACACCCCTCACCTGAGTTACTCTGTCCTCATCCACACCCCTCACCTGAGTTACTCTGTCCTCATCCACACCCCTCACCTGAGTTACTCTGTCCTCATCCACACCCCTCACCTGAGTTACTCTGTCCTCATCCATACCCCTCACCTGAGTTACTCTGTCCTCATCCAAACCCCTCACCTGAGTTACTCTGTCCTCATCCACACCCCTCACCTGAGTTACACTGTCCTCATCCAAACCCCTCACCTGAGTTACTCTGTCCTCATCCATACCCGTCACCTGAGTTACTCTGTCCTCATCCAAACCCCTCACCTGAGTTACACTGTCCTCATCCACACCCCTCACCTGAGTTACACTGTCCTCATCCATACCCCTCAGGTGAACTACGTAGCAGGACAGGAACATTGTCCTATTCACGCACCTATCAAGAGAACATCCCTGGTCATCCCTACTGCCTCTGATCTGGAGGACTCACTAAACAGAGAACATCCTTGGTTGTCTGAGGTGGGGGGGGGTTGAGTTCCTACAGTCCTATACTCTGAGGTGGGGGGTGGGGGGGGGTTGAGGTCCTACAGTCCTATACTCTGAGGTGGGGGGGGTTGAGGTCCTACAGTCCTATACTCTGAGGTGGGGGGGGTTGAGGTCCTACAGTCCTATACTCTGAGGTGGGGGGGGTTGAGGTCCTACAGTCCTATACTCTGAGGTGGGGGGGGTTGAGGTCCTACAGTCCTATACTCTGAGGTGGGGGGGTTGAGGTCCTACAGTCCTATACTCTGAAGTGGGGGGGGGGGTTGAGGTCCTACAGTCCTATACTCTGAAGTGGTGGGGGGGTTGATGTCCTACAGTCCTATACTCTGAGGGGGGGGGGGGGGGGGGTTGAGGTCCTACAGTCCTATACTCTGAGGGGGGGGGGTTGAGGTCCTATACTCTGTCACTGACTGTAATGTAGCATGGCCTTGGTTTAGTCATCTTTCATAGATACCTGCAGAGTGTGCATCTGTGTGTATGCTTGTGCATTCCTGCCTCCCTCCCTCCCTGCCAGCCTCCCTCCCTGCCAGCCTCCCTCGTCCCTCCCTGCCAGCCTCCCTCGCCCCTCCCTCCCTCCCTCCGTCCCTCACCGCCAGCCTCCCTCGCCCCTCCCTGCCTGCCTCCCTCGCCCTCCCTCCCTCCCTCCGTCCCTCACCGCCAGCCTCCCTCGCCCCTCCCTGCCTGCCTCCCTCGCCCTCCCTCCCTCCCTCCGTCCCTCCCTGTCAGCCTCCCTCGCCCCTCCCTGCCTGCCTCCCTCCCTCCCTCCCTCCCTGCCAGCCTCCCTCGCCCCTCCCTGCCTCCCTCCCTCCCTCCCTCCCTGCCACCCTCCCTCCCTCCCTCCCTCCCTCCCTCCCTCCCTCCCTCCCTCCCTCCCTGCCTGCCTCCCTCGCCCCTCCCTCCCTCCCTGCCAGCCTCCCTCGCCCCTCCCTCCCTCCCTGCCAGCCTCCCTCGCCCCTCCCTGCCAGCCTCCCTCACCCCTCCCTGCCAGCCTCCCTCCCTCCCTCCCTCCCTCCCTGCCAGCCTCCCTCACCCCTCCCTGCCAGCCTCCCTCCCCTCCCTCCCTCCCTCCCTGCCTGCCTGCCAGCTCACAACCCACAATCCTTTGTTGCTCCCCAAACACACATATCTCCCTTCACAAGCCCCCAAACACTGACAACACATGATTCCCAGAGATGAAACGCATCACGAAACACAATTGAACAACTTCAGTATAATTGAGACAAACTCGTTCAGTCACGGCTCATTTACTATAATGAACAATCTGAGCTGTTCAAAAAATGCCGTCCTTGGCACCACAGTCAGTGTCTCGCAGATACTAAGCCGTTGTGGATATAATATCGCTCTTCTAATTAGTGTTGATTCACGTTGGTGTAAACAGACTGAGGGAAATCTAAACTAAGGATTTGAATGAGCTAATTGTGAGGTCATAATCATTTCTAAGAGGAAGAGTGTTTGGAGTTCTGTTGTCTGAAGAGTCAGTATTGATCTGGAACTATCTGTGTACTTACTGTACTAAACATCTGCAACCGAAATATACAATAAATACTGTTTTTTTATGACTTTCACATCATACAACATGTCCTTTTCACCGTTTGGTTATTTCATGTTATGACTGTAATCATTCCAAAGATCCCATTTCTCTCCCTCCCATTGATATTGGCTTGACTCCAGACTCTGCCCATTCCTTTGTATGTATCCCATTTGAACAGGTGTTATATTTGGCTGTGTGTGCATGGAAACAACAGACTCTTCACCAGCTGAGATGACAGTAGAGCGGTGTGGTGTCGGCCATGATAGCTGATCTGAATCAGATGTGCTTGTTCAGTGTCTGCCAGTCAGTTGGGCCAGGAGATCTGGGACCGTCATGTTAGTTTCTGTGTGTGTATGTGTGTGTGTGTGTGTGTGTGTGTGTGTGTGTGTGTGTGTGTGTGTGTGTGTGTGTGTGTGTGTGTGTGTGTGTGTGTGTGTGTGCGTGCGTGCGTGCGTGCGTGCGTGCGTGCGTGCGTGCGTGCGTGCGTGCGTGCGTGCGTGCGTGCGTGCGTGCGTGCGTGCGTGCGTGTGTGTGTGTGTGTGTGTGTTAGACGTCTGTGAGTTCAGATTGTGTGTAAATAGCCGTAGACCTGCAGTCCTGGCTGGATGGCTGGATGGCTGACTGGCTGACTGGGTGGCCGAGTAGATCACTGGCTGGCTGGTTGGCTAGATCACTGGCTGACTGGCTGACTGGCAGGCTGTCTAACTGGCTGACTGGATGGCTGACTGGCTGACTGGGTGGCCGAGTAGATCACTGGCTGGCTGGTTGGCTAGATCACTGGCTGACTGGCTGGGTGGCTGACTGGCTGACTGGGTGGCCGAGTAGATCACTGGCTGGCTGGTTGGCTAGATCACTGGCTGACTGGCTGGGTGGCTGACTGGCTGACTGGCAGGCTGTCTAACTGGCTGACTGGATGGCTGACTGGCTGACTGGGTGGCCGAGTAGATCACTGGCTGGCTGGTTGGCTAGATCACTGGCTGACTGGCTGGGTGGCTGACTGGCTGACTGGCAGGCTGTCTAACTGGCTGACTGGATGGCTGACTGGCTGACTGGGAGGCCGAGTAGATCACTGGCTGGCTGGATGGTTGGCTGGCTGCCTGACTGGCGCTGTCTAACTGGCTGACTGGATGGCTGGCTGGATGACTGGGTGGCTGACTGGCCGGCTGACTAGATCACTGGCTGGCTGGATGTCTGACTGGCTTCAGAGCTTACAGGCCCGACCCTGTAGAGCGAGACGGGATGAGAGGGGGACCAGATGGGGACATGAATACTGCATAGGCCCTCAGCCTCCACCCTTCCCCTGTGTGTGTGTGTGTGTGTGAGAGTGTGTGTGAGTGTGTGTGTGTGTGTGTGTGTGTGTGTGTGTGTGTGTGTGTGTGTGTGTGTGTGTGTGTGTGTGTGTGTGTGTGTGTGTGTGTGTGTGTGTGCGCCCCCTTCATTCTCCAAGCCACCCTCCCTCACATTACCTTGCGTGCAGCACATTACCTTAACTAACGCCTCCCATAATTGATGTGGTGGAAGGAACGGCCATCGAGGAGCTTTCTGCAGAGTGACATCTCACAAGGTCAGAGAGGGAGTCTGCCGAGTTGACATAGTTCTGGCACTGCACGGTCTGACTGAGACATGTTTTGGAAGACTTTTTGGAGTGCACTAAGGACAGGGGTTCCATTAGGGACACAGGGTACCTCTCAAACTGGGGCAGAATGTTTCAGTATAATGCATTATGGGTGTGGTCAACAGTTTATTCGGACTGGGAAAATATCACTGCAATACAAAGTCTATAAATTGTTAAAGTCTATATTTCATGTATGAGTGTTTGTCCAAGAGTCTGGCTGGCATACTTCTGGCACTGCAGGGTCGGGCTCTAAGAGACTTGATTTATGTAGACCCTCAATGGGATAGAACGTGTGATTGTGATCAGCTCTGATTGTAAATGTATTACTTTACTGAGCCATCACTGGTGAATGTTGGCATACGGTAGGCCTACAGATCTGGAATCTTCATTTGAGCCAGTTTGTTACAGCAGGAAAATAATCCTGTAGCAACAGGAAATGTGAATTATTATGTTATGAAAGTTCTCGTGCAACAGGGTGATCAAATTAAGATCCTACATCTGTCCCAGCTAGCACATTTGGTTCCTTGGAAGTTGAGGGGAACGTATGTTTTTGATTTCACATTGGTTGTGAAATCGAAAACCAGAGTAAAACCAGAGGAAAAGGTTCTCAAAACCTCCCTGGAACCAGAAAAAAACATTCTCAGAACCTCCCTGCAATCTAAAAATAAAATGTTCACTAATGTTTTCTGAGAACGTTTTACTCTGGTTCCTTTAAAGGTATCCTGGGAGGTTGTATCAACGACCTGAGAATGAAAAATCTAGGTCATAACATATGGAATTGTGTTAAGATGGTCATACCATAGATCATTTAGAGATTTTGAATTTAAGGACCCCTTTAGGTGTCCCCCTAAAATATTTAAAAGTATACCAAAATATAAAATTTGGCCTTTACTGTCCAAAAATAAATGATAAGGATTGACGTGTTGAAGTGTCTGTCCTATACCTAGGAGATATAACAAAGCTTGGGAAGTATCATAATTATTTTGGGTGGGGCGACACAGCTTTTTTTTGTTGCTTTGTGACTGTGACTTAATAAGCAATCCACTACGTCGCAGTGGATTGAGACTCAGCCCATGCATATAAACTGATATCCCTAGCATAAACTAGGTTATGTCCCACCTCATTCACAGTGTTGTGTTGTGTTTCTCCCTCTTCATTCACAGTGTTGTGTTGTGTTTCTCCCTCTTCATTCTCAGTGTTGTGTTTCTCCCTCTTCATTCACAGTGTTGTGTTGTGTTTCTCCCTCTTCATTCTCAGTGTTGTATTGTGTTTCTCCCTCTTCATTCAGTGTTGTGTTGTGTTTCTCCCTCTTCATTCTCAGTGTTGTGTTTCTCCCTCTTCATTCTCAGTGTTGTGTTGTGTTTCTCCCTCTTCATTCTCAGTGTTGTGTTTCTCCCTCTTCATTCTCAGTGTTGTGTTGTGTTTCTCCCTCTTCATTCTCAGTGTTGTGTTGTGTTTCTCCCTCTTCATTCACAGTGTTTTTATTTTTCCCACCTCATTCCCAGTGTTTTTGTTTGTACCACCCAGTGCAGCAGGAAAGTCCCCAGAAACATTTCCATTATGAATGACCCCCTAGGGCAACACACACAGAAATAGCAAGGACAAGGCTTTTAAAAGCCAAGGCCAATATTATTTTTGTACAAGAATTCTGTCTAAAATATCTAACAGGCATTGACCAAGTTAATAACGTAGGAATGTCTGTGGTGAAACTTAGGCTATACGGTCATTACAGGAGATGATGTTAATACTGTTACAGAAAATAATGACCGGGAGACAAGTTCGAACAGAACGAAAAGGGAGAAGAACCATTGAAATGAAAGCGGGTGAACAATTGGATATTTTTTTTATTTTTTTTTATACCTTAAAATACAATTCTCAGTCCTTTTTGAATTATGAACTGTACATGTGATGTGATGTATTGCATTGAGTTCTGCAGCAGTCTAAGAGCACTGCATCTCAGTGCTAGAGGCTTCACTACAGACCCTGGTTCGGTTCCAAGCTCTATTACAACCTGCCGTGATTGGGAGTCACATAGGGCAGCGCACGATTGGCCCAGCATCATCCGGGTTTGACCGGGGTAGGCCGTCATTGTAAACAAAACAAAATTCTGAACTGACTTGCCAAGTTAAATAAATGTTAAAAACATTTCTTTCAAAATATAATAAAACCACCTTGTTTTATCTCAAAGAAACTAGAAAAAAATGAACATCTAAAGCTTAATGAATATTAACATTTTTATTTTTTATACATAAAATAAAAAATAAAAAAACATAAGATGACGCAAAACTAAACTCCACAAGACTCCACAAGACAACGCGCCACCAGACTCCACTCCACTCTACTAGACTCCACTCCACAAGACTCCACAAGACTACGCTCCACCAGACTCCACTCCACTCTACTAGACTCCACTCCACAAGACTACGCGCCACCAGAATACGCTCCACTCTACTAGACTCCACACAAGACTCCACAAGACTCCACAAGACTACGTGCCACCAGACTCCACTCCACTCCACTAGATTCCACTCCACTAGACTCCACTCCACTCCACTTCACTAGACTCCACTCCACTCCACTTCACTAGACTCCACTCCACTAGATTCTACTCCACTAGACTCCACTACACCAGACTCCACTATACTAGACTCCACTCCACTCCACCAGGGCTCCACTCCAACAGGGCTCCACTCCACAAGACTCCACTCTACTAGACTACACTACACCAGACCACATTACACTAGACTCCACTAAACTGGACTCCACTACAATAGTCTCCACTATGGCTCCACTCCACTAGGGATCCACTCCACTAGGGATCCACTACACTAGGGCTCCACTCCACTAGACTCCACTCCATTATACCAGACTCCACTACACTGGGCTCCACTAGGGCTCTACAAGGGCTCCACTAGAGATCCACTACACAAGGTCTCCATTATTGCTCAACTAGGGCTCCAATAGAGCTCCACCACACTAGTGCTCCACTACACTGGAGCTCCACCACACTAGGGCTCCACTACACTTGGGCTCCACTAGGTCTCCAAAACTCTAGTGCTCCACTCCACTAGAGCTCCACTACACTTGGGCTCCACTACTCTAGTGCTCCACTACACTAGTGCTCCACTACACTAGGGCTCCACTACACTAGGGCTCCACTACACTAGTGCTCCACTACACTAGGGCTCCACTAATGCTCCACTAGAGATTCACTACACTAGGGCTCCACTACACTAGGGCTCCACTACACTAGTGCTCCACTACACTAGGGCTCCACTATACTAGGGCTCCACTAGGGCTCCACTGTGGCTCCACTAGAGCTCCACTATACTAGGGCTCCACTAGGGCTCCACTATACTAGGGCTCCACTAGGGCTCCACTATACTAGGGCTCCACTAGGGCTCCACTGTGGCTCCACTAGAGCTCCACTAAACTAGGGCCCCACTACACTAGGGCTCCTCTAGGGGTCCAATAGGTCTCCACTGGGCCTCCACTAGAGCTCCACTGGGGCTCCACTAGATCTCCACTAAACTAGGGCTCAATTAAACGGAAGCTCCACTACGGCTCAAATAGGTCTCCACAAAGGCTCTACTCCACTAGGTCTCCACTACACTAAGGCTCCACTCCACTAGACTCTACTATGGCTCCACTCCACTAGGACTCCACTCCACTAGAGCTCCACTAAACTAGGGTCCCACTACACTAGAGCTCCTCTAGGGCTCCAATAGGTCTCCACTGGGGCTCCACTAGATCTCCACTAAACTAAGGCTCCACTCGGGCTTCTCTACAAATCAAATCAAATCAAATGTATTTATATAGCCCTTCGTACATCAGCTGATATCTCAAAGTGCTGTACAGAAACCCAGCCTAAAACCCCAAACAGCAAGCAATGCAGGTGTAGAAGCACGGTGGCTAGGACAAACTCTCTAGAAAGGCCAAAACCTAGGAAGAAACCTAGAGAGGAACCAGGCTATGAGGGGTGGCCAGTCCTCTTCTGGCTGTGCCGGGTGGAGATTATAACAGAACATGGCCAAGATGTTCAAATGTTCATAGATGACCAGCAGGGTCAAATAATAATAATCACAGTAGTTGTCGAGGGTGCAGCAAGCCAGCACCTCAGGAGTAAATGTCAGTTGGCTTTTCATAGCCGATCATGAAGAGTATCTCTACCGCTCCTGCGGTCTCTAGAGAGTTGAAAACAGCAGGTCTGGGACAGGTAGCACGTCCGGTGAACAGGTCAGGGTTCCATAGCCGGAGGCAGAACAGTTGAAACTGGAGCAGCAGCACGGCCAGGTGGACTGGGGACAGCAAGGAGTCATCATGCCAGGTCGTCCTGAGGCATGGTCCTAGTGCTCAGGTCCTCCGAGAGAGAGAAAGAAAGAGAGAAAGAGAGAATTAGAGAGAGCATACTTAAATTCACACAGGACACCGGATAAGACAGGAGAAGTACTCCAAATTTAACAAACTGACCCTAGCCCCCCGACACATAAACTACTGCAGCATAAATACTGGAGGCTGAGACAGGAGTGGTCAGGAGACACTGTGGCCCCATCCGATGATACCCCCGGACCAGGGCCAAACAGGAAGGATATAACCCCATCCACCCCACCCACTTTGCCAAAGCACAGCCCACACCACTAGAGGGATATCTTCAACCACCAACTTACCATCCTGGGACAAGGCCGAGTATAGCCCACAAAGATCTCCGCCACGGCACAACCCAAGGGGGGGGCGCCAACCCAGACAGGAAGATCACGTCAGTGACTCAACCCACTCAAGTGACGCACCCCTCCTAGGGACGGCATGAAAGAGCACCAGTAAGCCAGTGACTCAGCCTCCTGTAATAGGGTTAGAGGCAGAGAATCCCAGTGGAGAGAGGGGAACCGGCCAGGCAGAGACAGCAAGGGCGGTTCGTTGCTCCAGAGCCTTTCCGTTCACCTTCACACTCCTGGGCCAGACTACACTCAATCATATGACCCACTGAAGAGATGAGTCTTCAGTAAAGACTTAAAGTCTTCAGTAAAGACTTAAAGGTTGAGACCAAGTCTGTGTCTCTCACATGGGTAGGCAGACCATTCCATAAAAATGGAGATCTATAGGAGAAAGCCCTGCCTCCAGGACCAACTCGGAAAGATAGGTAGGAGCAAGCCCATGTAACGCTTTGTAGGTTAACAGTAAATCCTACACTATTGTTCCACTAGGGCTCAACTCCACTAGGTCTCCACTACACTAGAGCTCCACTACACTAGAGCTCCACTACACTAGAGCTCCACTACACTAGAGCTCCACTACACTAGGGCTCCACTACACTAGGGGTCCACCACACTAGAGCTCCACCACACTAGAGCTCCACTACACTAGAGCTCCACCACACTAGAGCTCCACCACACTAGAGCTCCACTAGCGCTCCAACACACTAGAGCTCCACCACACTAGTGCTCCACTACACTAGAGCTCCACTACACTAGAGCTCCACTACACTAGAGCTCCACTACACTAGGGCTCCACTACACTAGGGCTCCACCACACTAGAGCTCCACCACACTAGAGCTCCACTACACTAGAGCTCCACCACACTAGAGCTCCACCACACTAGAGCTCCACTAGCGCTCCAACACACTAGAGCTCCACCACACTAGTGCTCCACTACACTAGAGCTCCACTACACTAGAGCTCCACTACACTAGAGCTCCACCACACTAGAGCTCCACCACACTAGAGCTCCACCACACTAGAGCTCCACCACACTAGAGCTCCACTACACTAGAGCTCCACTACACTAGAGCTCCACTACACTAGAGCTCCACCACACTAGAGCTCCACTACACTAGAGCTCCACCACACTAGAGCTCCACCACACTAGAGCTCCACTACACTAGAGCTCCACTACACTAGAGCTCCACTACACTAGAGCTCCACCACACTAGAGCTCCACTACACTAGAGCTCCACCACACTAGAGCTCCACTACACTAGAGCTCCACTACACTAGAGCTCCACCACACTAGAGCTCCACTACACTAGAGCTCGACTATACTAGTGCTCCACCAGGGCTCAACTCCACTAGCGTTCCACTAAGGCTCCTTTCCACTAGGTCTCCAAAACTCTAGGGCTCCACTCCACCAGGGCTCCACTCCACTAGGGCTCCACTCCACTAGGGCTCCACTGCACTGGAGCCTTAGTGGAGCCCTAGTAAATCATAGCGGAGCCCTAGTAAAGCCTAGTGGAGCCCTAGTGGAGCTCTAGTAAAGCCTAGTGGAGCCTAGTGGAGACCTAGTAAATCATAGCGGAGCCCTAGTAAAGCCTAGTGGAGCCTAGTGGAGCCCTAGTGGAGCCTAGTGGAGCCCTAGTGGAGCCTAGTGGAGCCCTAGTGGAGCCTAGAGAAGCCCTAGTAAAGCCTAGTGGAGCCCTAGTAAAGCCTAGTGGAGCCTAGTGGAGCACCAGTGGGGCCCTAGTGGAGCCTTATTGGAGCCCTAGTGGAGCCCTAGTGGAGCTTTAGTGGAGCCCTAGTAGAGCCTTAGTGGAGCCCTAGTAAAGCCTAGTGGAGCCTAGCGGAGCCCTAGTGGAGCCCTAGTGGAGCCTAGAGGAACCCTAGTAAAGCCTAGTGGAGCCCTAGTGGAGCCTAATGGAGCACTAGTGGAGCCTAGAGGAGCCTAGAGCATCCCTAGTGGAGCCCTAGTGGAGCCTAGAGGAGCCTAGAGCAGCCCTAGTGGAGCCCTAGGGGAGCCTTATTGGAGCCCAAGTAAAGCCTAGAAGATCCTAGAGCAGCCTTAGTGGAGACCTAGTGCAGCCTTATTGGAACTTAGAGGAGCCTAGAGGAGCCCTAGTGGAGCCCAAGTAAATCATAGTGGAGCCCTTGTGGAACCCTAGTAAATCATAGTGGAGCCCTAGAGGAGCCCTAGTGGAGCGCTAGTAAATCATAGTGGAGCCCTAGTGGAGCCCTAGTAAATCATAGTGGAGCCCTAGCGGAGCCCTAGTGGAGCTCTAGTAAATCATAGTGGAGCCCTAGTGGAGCCCTAGTAAATCATAGTGGAGCCCTAGAGGAGCCCTAGTGGAGCTCTAGTAAATCATAGTGGAGCCCTAGTGGAGCGCTAGTAAATCATAGTGGAGCCCTAGAGGAGCCCTAGTGGAGCTCTAGTAAATCATAGTGGAGCCCTAGTGGAGCCCTAGTAAATCATAGTGGAGCCCTAGCGGAGCCCTAGTGGAGCTCTAGTAAATCATAGTGGAGCCCTAGTGGAGCCCTAGTAAATCATAGTGGAGCCCTAGAGGAGCCCTAGTAAATCATAGTGGAGCCCTAGTGGAACCCTAGTAAATCATAGTGGAGCCCTAGCGGAGCCCTAGTGGAGCCCTAGTAAATCATAGTGGAGCCCTAGAGGAGCCCTAGTAAATCATAGTGGAGCCCTAGTGGAACCCTAGTAAATCATAGTGGAGCCCTAGCGGAGCCCTAGTGGAGATCTAGTAAATCATAGTGGAGCCCTAGTGGAGCCCTAGTAAATCATAGTGGAGCCCTAGCGGAGCCCTAGTGGAGCTCTATTAAATCATAGTGGAGCCCTAGAGGAGCCCTAGTAAATCATAGTGGAGCCCTAGCGGAGCCCTAGTAAATCATAGTGGAGCCCTAGTGGAGCTCTAGTAAATTATAGTGGAGCCCTAGTGGAGCTCTAGTAAATCATAGTGGAGCCCTTGTGGAGCCCTAGTAAATCATAGTGGAGCCCTAGTGGAGCTCTAGTAAATTATAGTGGAGCCCTAGTGGAGCTCTAGTAAATCATAGTGGAGCCCTAGTGGAGCCCTAGTAAATCATAGTGGAGCCCTTGTGGAGCCCTAGTAAATCATAGTGGAGCCCTAGTGGAGCTCTAGTAAATTATAGTGGAGCCCTAGTGGAGCTCTAGTAAATCATAGTGGAGCCCTAGTGGAGCCCTAGTGGAGCCCTAGCGGAGCCTTAGTGGAGCTCTAGTAAATCATAGTGGAGCCCTAGAGGAGCCCTAGTAAATCATAGTGGAGCCCTAGCGGAGCCCTAGTAAATCATAGTGGAGCCCTAGTGGAGCTCTAGTAAATTATAGTGGAGCCCTAGTGGAGCTCTAGTAAATCATAGTGGAGCCCTTGTGGAGCCCTAGTAAATCATAGTGGAGCCCTAGTGGAGCTCTAGTAAATTATAGTGGAGCCCTAGTGGAGCTCTAGTAAATCATAGTGGAGCCCTAGTGGAGCCCTAGTAAATCATAGTGGAGCCCTTGTGGAGCCCTAGTAAATCATAGTGGAGCCCTAGTGAAGCTCTAGTAAATTATAGTGGAGCCCTAGTGGTGCTCTAGTAAATCATAGTGGAGCCCTAGTGGAGCCCTAGTGGAGCCCTAGTGGAGCCCTAGTAAATCATAGTGGAACCCTAGAGGAGCCCTAGTGGAGCCCTAGTAAATCATAGTGGAACCCTAGTGGAGCCCTAGCGGAGCCCTAGTGGAGCCCTAGTCGAGCCCTAGCGGAGCCCTAGTAAATCATAGTGGAGCCCTAGTGGAGCCCTAGTGGAGCACTAGTGGAGCCCTAGAGGAGCCCTAGTTGAGCTCTAGTAAACCATAGTGGAGCCCTAGCGGAGCCCTAGTGGAGCTCTAGTAAATCATAGTGGAGCCCTAGAGGACCACCTGCTTATTCAGTCACAGTCAGTCACTCTTATTTACAAACAAATAGAAGGGGAAAAGTGTCAGTCCTTCAGTCTGCCTGCCTGCCTGCCTGCCTCCTATGGATCACAGCGTGTGCTCTGGCACTTCCTTGTGGTTCTACAAACAAACATGTAAAGAAAAAGTATCTCATAGCGCCAACAAATACACCAAGTATACAATGCATGAACCTGGCAAATCTGTGACGCATAGTCTCACTGGGCACCGACATGGAATCGACCTTGAATTGACGTCTGTGCCCAGTGGGAAGGGAGGTAACCCTGCTATGGTGTCCCTGTATTATGAGTTAAGATAGAAGGGTATCCCTAATACGGTGTCCCTGTGTTATGAGTTAAGAAAGAAGGGTAACCCTGCTATGGTGTCCCTGTGTTATGAGTTAAGATAGAAGGGTATCCCTGATACGGTGTCCCTGTGTTAAGATAGAAGGCTAACCCTGATATGGTGTCCCTGTGTTAAGATAGAGTGGTAACCCTGATATGGTGTCCCTGTGTTAAGATAGAGTGGTAACCCTGATATGGTGTCCCTGTGTTAAGATAGAAGGGGTATCCCTGATATGGTGTCCCTGTGTTAAGATAGAAGGGTAACCCTGATATGGTGTCCCTGTGTTAAGATAGAATGGTGACCCTGATATGGTGTCCCTGTGTTAAGATAGAAGGGTAACCCTGATATGGTGTCCCTGTGTTAAGATAGAAGGGTATGCCTGATATGGTGTCCCTGTGTTAAGATAGAAGGGTAACCCTGATATGGTGTCCCTGAGTTAAGATAGAGGGGTATCCCTGATATGGTGTCCCTGTGTTAAGATAGAAGGGTAACCCTGCTATGGTGTCCCTGTGTTATGAGTTAAGATAGAAGGGTATCCCTGATACGGTGTCCCTGTGTTAAGATAGAAGGCTAACCCTGATATGGTGTCCCTGTGTTAAGATAGAGTGGTAACCCTGATATGGTGTCCCTGTGTTAAGATAGAGTGGTAACCCTGATATGGTGTCCCTGTGTTAAGATAGAAGGGGTATCCCTGATATGGTGTCCCTGTGTTAAGATAGAAGGGTAACCCTGATATGGTGTCCCTGTGTTAAGATAGAATGGTGACCCTGATATGGTGTCCCTGTGTTAAGATAGAAGGGTAACCCTGATATGGTGTCCCTGTGTTAAGATAGAAGGGTATGCCTGATATGGTGTCCCTGTGTTAAGATAGAAGGGTAACCCTGATATGGTGTCCCTGAGTTAAGATAGAGGGGTATCCCTGATATGGTGTCCCTGTGTTAAGATAGAAGGGTAACCCTGATATGGTGTCCCTGTGTTAAGATAGAGGGGTAACCCTGATATGGTGTCCCTGTGTTAAGATAGAGGGGTATCCCTGATATGGTGTCCCTGTGTTAATAAGATAGAAGGGTACCCTGATATGGTGTCCCTGTGTTAAGATAGAAGGGTATCCCTGATATGGTGTCCCTGTGTTAAGATAGAAGGGTATCCCTGATATGGTGTCCCTGTGTTAAGATAGAAGGGTCACCCTGATATGGTGTCCCTGTGTTAAGATAGAGGGGTAACCCTAATATGGTGTCCCTGTGTTAAGATAGAAGGGTAACCCTGATATGGTGTCCCTGTGTTATGAGTTAAGATAGAAGGGTATCCCTGATACGGTGTCCCTGTGTTAAGATAGAAGGCTAACCGTGATATGGTGTCCCTGTGTTAATAAGATAGAAGGGAGGTAACCCTGCTATGGTGTCCCTGTATTATGAGTTAAGATAGAATGGTAACCCTGATATGGTGTCCCTGTGTTAAGAGTTAAGATAGAAGGGTAACCCTGCAATGGTGTCCCTGTATTATGAGTTAAGATAGAATGGTGACCCTGATATGGTGTCCCTGTGTTAAGATAGAAGGGTAACCCTGATATGGTGTCCCTGTGTTAAGATAGAAGGGTATCCCTGATATGGTGTCCCTGTGTTAAGATAGAAGGGTAACCCTGATATGGTGTCCCTGAGTTAAGATAGAGGGGTATCCCTGATATGGTGTCCCTGTGTTAAGATAGAAGGGTAACCCTGATATGGTGTCCCTGTGTTAAGATAGAGGGGTAACCCTGATATGGTGTCCCTGTGTTAAGATAGAGGGGTATCCCTGATATGGTGTCCCTGTGTTAATAAGATAGAAGGGTACCCTGATATGGTGTCCCTGTGTTAAGATAGAAGGGTATCCCTGATATGGTGTCCCTGTGTTAAGATAGAAGGGTATCCCTGATATGGTGTCCCTGTGTTAAGATAGAAGGGTCACCCTGATATGGTGTCCCTGTGTTAAGATAGAAGGGTAACCCTGATATGGTGTCCCTGTGTTAATTAAGATAGAAGGGTCACCCTGATATGGTGTCCCTGTGTTAAGATAGAAGGGTAACCCTGATATGGTGTCCCTGTGTTAATTAAGATAGAAGGGTAACCCTGATATGGTGTCCCTGTGTTAAGATAGAAGGGTAACCATGATATGGTGTCCCTGTGTTAAGATAGAAGGGTATCCCGTGGTCCCGTGTGGCTCAGTTGGTAGAGCATGGCGCTTGCAACGCCAGGGTTGTGGGTTCATTCCCCACGGGGGGACCAGGATGAATATGTATGAACTTTCCAATTTGTAAGTCGCTCTGGATAAGAGCGTCAGCTAAATGACTTAAATGTAAAATGTAAATGTATCCCTGATATGGTGTCCCTGTGTTAAGATAGAAGGGTATCCCTGATATGGTGTCCCTGTGTTAAGATAGAAGGGTATCCCTGATATGGTGTCCCTGTGTTAAGATAGAAGGGTATCCCTGATATGGTGTCCCTGTGTTAAGATAGAAGGGTCACCCTGATATGGTGTCCCTGTGTTAAGATAGAGGGGTAACCCTGATATGGTGTCCCTGTGTTAATAAGATAGAGGGGTAACCCTGATATGTTGTCCCTGTGTTAAGATAGAAGGGTATCCCTGATATGGTGTCCCTGTGTTAATTAAGATAGAAGGGTAACCCTGATATGGTGTCCCTGTGTTAAGATAGAAGGGTAACCCTGATATGGTGCCCCTGTGTTATGATAGAAGGGTATCATTGATATGTTGTCCCTGTGTTAATAAGATAGAAGGGTAACCCTGATATGGTGTCCCTGTGTTAAGATAGAGTGGTAACCCTGATATGGTGTCCCTTTGTTAAGATAGAAGGGTAACCCTGATATGGTGTCCCTTTGTTAAGATAGAAGGGTAACCCTGATATGGTGTCCCTGTGTTAAGATAGAAGGGTCACCCTGATATGGTGTCCCTGTGTTAAGATAGAAGGGTAACCCTGATATGGTGTCCCTGTGTTAATTAAGATAGAAGGGTAACCCTGATATGGTGTCCCTGTGTTAAGATAGAAGGGTAACCCTGATATGGTGCACCTGTGTTATGATAGAAGGGTATCATTGATATGGTGTCCCTGTGTTAATAAGATAGAAGGGTAACCCTGATATGGTGTCCCTGTGTTAATTAAGATAGAAGGGTAACCCTGATATGGTGTCCCTGTGTTAAGATAGAAGGGTAACCCTGATATGGTGTCCCTGTGTTATGATAGAAGGGTATCCCTGATATGGTGTCCCTGTGTTAAGATAGAAGGGTAACCCTGATATGGTGTCCCTGTGTTAAGATAGAAGGGTAACCCTGATATGGTGTCCCTGTGTTAAGATAGAAGGGTATCCCTGATATGGTGTCCCTGTGTTAAGATAGAAGGGTAACCCTGATATGGTGTCCCTGTGTTAATAAGATAGAAGGGTAACCCTGATATGGTGCCCCTGTGTTATGATAGGGGTTTTCAAGCCGAGATGACAGCTTCTGACCACTCCTACACTGACAGCCAAGAGTGTGTGTGTATATATGTCAGGGTATGTGTGTTGGGTGCTAGTCTTCACCGCCACGGGGCTGTCAGGGAGATGGATTTTAGTCTGGGGCTGATTGACGTGTCGATGACAGCTGCCCGTCAACCTAGCGGTTGTCAGGTCAACACACTGACAGGAAACTGACAACCACATTTTCCTGATGAGCTCAAGTACTGCATCCCACAACCCTGCCTTTTTAGAGGAGAGGTATCTGTACATTAGCTCATCTCTCTCTCCCTCTGTTTCTCTTTATCCATCTCTATCTGTCTCTTTCCCTCCAGCTCCCTCCTCCCTTCGCTGTTCATTTCCTCCCTCTCTCTCCTGTCATCTGATTACAGAGTGGTTCACGTTGACCTGTCTGCAGAACAGATCCAGTCTGTGAGGTGAGAGCAAATGACTGCTTGACACTTCTTCACCATCTTGTTATGAATGACAGGTTCAGGGGACTAACTATCTATGGCCAGAGATGAATAGTTGTGACAAAAGCCGAGGGGACTCTGAGGGGACTCTGAGGGGACTCTGAGGGGACTCTGAGAGGACTCTGAGAGGACTCTGAGGGGACTCTGAGAGGACTCTGAGGGGACTCTGAGAGGACTCTGAGGGGACTCTGAGAGGACTCTGAGGGGACTCTGAGGGGACTCTGAGGGGACTCTGAGGGGACTCTGAGAGGACTCTGAGGGGACTCTGAGAGGACTCTGAGGGGACTCTGAGGGGACTCTGAGAGGACTCTGAGGGGACTCTTTTTACAGTTTATAAAGAAAGATGCATGAACACAATGGAAATCTAACACAAAACAAAGCCTATTAAATTACATTTGAAATCACACATCTTTAACCAAATCTTAATTTCCTTTGTGTTCAGGTGTAGGAGTAAGACTGGAGGCAAATTGGTGAATAGATGGTCTCTACTGTAGTAAACCACTGGTGTTCAACAGGGAGATAGATGGTCTCTACTGTAGTAAACCACTGGTGTTCAACAGGGAGATAGATGGTCTCTACTGTAGTAAACCACCGGTGTTCAACAGGGAGATAGATGGTCTCTACTGTAGTAAACCACTGGTGTTCAACAGGGAGATAGATGGTCTCTACTGTAGTAAACCACCGGTGTTCAACAGGGAGATAGATGGTCTCTACTGTAGTAAACCACTGGTGTTCAACAGGGAGATAGATGGTCTCTACTGTAGTAAACCAGTGGTGTTCAACAGGGAGATAGATGGTCTCTACTGTAGTAAACCACAGGGAGATAGATGGTCTCTACTGTAGTAAACCACTGGTGTTCAACAGGGAGATAGATGGTCTCTACTGTAGTAAACCAGTGGTGTTCAACAGGGAGATAGATGGTCTCTACTGTAGTAAACCACTGGTGTTCAACAGGGAGATAGATGGTCTCTACTGTAGTAAACCACTGGTGTTCAACAGGGAGATAGATGGTCTCTACTGTAGTAAACCACTGGTGTTCAACAAGGAGATAGATGGTCTCTACTGTAGTAAACCACTGGTGTTCAACAGGGAGATAGATGGTCTCTACTGTAGTAAACCACTGGTGTTCAACAGGGAGATAGATGGTCTCTACTGTAGTAAATCAGTTGGGACTCCGAGTCTTATCTCATGTACATTTTAGCAAATATATATATATATTTTTAATTGCTTAGGGATTTCAAGGTAAGACCGGCACTGTAACTAATTCCACTACATCCTATTTGTTATTACTGTTGTGGGTCAAATCCATCCTCACCATGGGAAAGATAGCCTGCTCCCAGATCTTTATTTGCTCCTAAGAGAGAGGCTGATTTGTTCAAACTGATGTTTAGCTTAATAAAACATTACACCGGTTTCCCAGACAAAGGTAAAGCCTAGTCCTGGACTAAATAGCAAGTTCAATGAAGATTCACCTTTGACAGTGCTTTTGAATTCCAAGGACTACAGTTTGCATAATCTGTTTCTGTGAAATCACTACCTATAACATCCAATGTCACACCTAGCTATCAGATTGCACAATGAGCATCTCTCCCAACTAAGAAACCCCTCCACTCAACCTGTTCTGTTCCTACTCTGATTTAATGAGATTTAACAACATGATTCTCCCTTCCCTAGACTCAAATCTGATTAGGAATGTGCCACCCTGAACGCAGACAGCGAACACCGAGAGAACACGTTGGAGCTTTCTCTCTCCTCTCTCTTCCTCTCGCTGTCTGTCTTCCTGGAAAATGAATTCACTTCAGTCAGTATAATGAGAGACAGTATGTGGTCCATATGGTGCCAGCAGGGGGGCCCAGACAGGGGAGGGAGAGGAGAGAGAGAGGGGTGGGGGGAGAGAGGAGGAAGAGATAGGGGTGGGGGGGGAGAGGAGAGAGAGAGGGGTGGGGGGGGAGAGGAGGAAGAGATAGGGGTGGGGGGGAGAGGAGAGAGAGATAGGGGTGGGGGGGAGAGGAGAGAGAGAGGGGTGGGGGGAGAGAGGAGGAAGAGATAGGGGTGGGGGGAGAGGAGAGAGAGAGGGGTGGGGGGAGAGAGGAGGAAGAGATAGGGGTGGGGGGGAGAGGAGAGAGAGAGGGGTGGGGGGGGGGAGGAAGAGATAGGGGTGGGGGTAGAGAGGAGCGAGAAAGGGAGAGAGGGGTGGGGGGGAGAGAAGCAAGAGAGGGAGAAATAGTGTTGGGGGAAGAGGAGCTAGAGAGATAGGGGTGGGGGTAGAGAGGAGCGAGAAAGGGAGAGAGGGGTGGGGGGGAGAGAAGCAAGAGAGGGAGAAATAGTGTTGGGGGGAGGAGGAGCTAGAGAGATAGGGGTGTGGGTAGAGAGGAGCGAGAAAGGGAGAGAGGGGTGGGGGGTGGGGGGAGAGAGAAGCGAGAGAGGGAGAAATAGGGTTGGGGGGAGGAGGAGCGAAAGAGATAGGGGTGGGGGTAGAGAGGAACGGGAGGGGTGGGGGGAGAGAGGAGCGAGAGAGGGAGCAATAGGGATGGGGGGAGAGGAGCAAGAGAGAGAGAGGGGTGGGGGAGAGAGGTGCGAGAGAAGAGAGAGCGAGTCAGAGAGAGAGAGTCAGAGAGAGAGCGAGAGTCAGAGAGAGAGAGTCAGAGAGAGAGTCAGAGAGAAATAGAGAGAGAGAGAGAGAGAGAGAGAGAGAGAGAGAGAGAGAGAGAGAGAGAGAGAGAGAGAGAGAGAGAGAGAGAGAGAGAGAGAGAGAGAGAGAGAGAGAGAGAGAGAGAGAGAGAGAGAGAGAGAGAAGGGGGTAAGAGGCTAATGCAGGGTTTTAATGAGAAGAAAGCATTCCTCAGCCACACCTGGCCCTGCATGGCACTGTTCTAACTCTTCTGCCCTGCATGGCACTGTTCTAACTCTTATGCCCTGCATGGCCCCCTTCCCTATGTGGTGCCCTACTTTTGACCAGAGCCCTGTAGTCCCTGGTTAGAAGTAGTGCACTCTAAAGGGAATAGTGTGTCATTTGGGAAGCGTTTAACAGCCTGGTCTCATATACTAAACATAATATAGTAAATGTAAATCCTGGATACCAAAAATATGTAGTATGATTATGTTATATTTGGTCTGGTTACCCAAGAGAGAAAAAACAAAAGTAGGGTGGTTGGTCGGGGTGGATGGGTAGTCGTATAACGCAGACGTTTAGCAATCCTAAGGTTGTGTGTTTGACTCTAATTATAGACAATTTTAGCAATTTAGCTAATTGGAAACTACTTACAACTTTTTAGCTACTTTGTAACTAAATGACATGTTAGCTAACCCTTACCTTAACCTTAACCCTAACTTTAAAAAAAACCTTTAACCTAACTCCTAACCTTAACCCTTTAACCTAACTCCTAACCTTAACCCTTTAACCTAACTCCTAACCCTAACCTTAACCTTAACCTTAACCATTGAACCGAACTCCTAACCCTAACCTTAACCTTAACCTTAACCATTGAACCTAACTCCTAACCCTAACCTTAACCTTAACCTTAACCATTGAACCTAACTCCTAACCCTAACACCAGCTCTGTCAGGAGGAATGGGCCAAAATACACCCAACTTGTTGTGGGAAGCTTGTGGAAGGCTACCCGAAACGTTTGACCCAAGTTAAACAATTCAAAAGCAATGCTACCAAATACTAATTGAGTGTATGTAAACATCTGACCCACTGGGAATTTGATGAAATAAATAAAAGCTGAAATAAATAATTCTCTCTACTATTATTCTGACATTTCACATTCTTAAAATAAAGTGGTGATTCTAACTGACCTAAGACAGGACATTTTTACTAGGATAAAATTTCAGGAATTGTGAAAAACTGAGTTTAAATGTCTTTGGCTAAGGTGTATGTAAACTTCCAACTTCAACAGTAGGTTCCAGCAACATGTAGAGATAGGATTCGGCAGCAATCACATTTCTGTCTGAGCATTCAGCAACATTGCACCCCACGGAACAGACCTGGAAAGTTTTGTGTCAAAGCTGGAGACATAGCCAGTGTGGACTGACCCAAGTAACTGCACAATGGCAGTGGGCACTAACCCTAACTCCTAACCCTAACCTTAACCCTAACCCTAACCCTAACTCCTAACCCTAACCTTAACCCTAACCCTAACTCCTAACCCTAACTCCTAACCCTAACCTTAACCTTAACCCTAACCCTAACTCCTAACCCTAACCTTAACCTTAACCCTAACCCTAACCCTAACTCCTAACCCTAACCTTAACCTTAACCTTAACCCTAACCCTAACCCTAACTCCTAACCCTAACCTTAACCTTAACCCTAACCCTAACCCTAACCCTAACTCTAACCCTAACCCTAACCCTAACTCCTAACCCTAACTCCTAACCCTAACCCTAACCCTAACCCTAACCCTAACCCTAACCCTAACCCTAACCCTAACCCTAACCCTAACCCTAACCCTAACCCTAACCCTAACTCTAACCCTAACCCTAACCCTAACCCTAACCCTAACCCTAACCCTAACCCTAACCCTAACCCTAACCCTAACCCTAACCCTAACCCTAACCCTAACCCTAACCCTAACCCTAACCCTAACTCCTAACCCTAACCTTAACCTTAACCTTAACCCTAACCTTAACCTTAACCCTAACCTTAACCTTAACCCTAACCCTAACCCTAACTCCTAACCCTAACCTTAACCTTAACCCTAACCCTAACCCTAACTCCTAACCCTAACCCTAACTCCTAACCCTAACCTTAACCCTTCCCCTAACCCTAACCCCTAAGATAGCTAACGTTAGCCACCTAGCTAACTTTGATATTAGCCATCTAGCCACCTAGCTAATGTTACCCACAACAAATTGGCATTCGTAACATATCATACGTTTTGCAAACTCGTAACATATTGTACATATCAAATTCAATGGATGATGGATATACCATACCACTATGCATACCATACGTAGCATATCATACGATGTTACATTTACCACTGAGTCCAGGTTGAGCAATAAAGAAGACTTTGGAGTAATACGAAGGAGGAATCATGATTCAATTGTTGTATGATTGGCAGATGCTCTCCTTTCTTGTGATTGCAGTTGATTTCTGTGGGACCCTCCTCTGCATGTCTGTAGTGGTTTTAAATGGCACCTGTTTCGTTGCTGGACCCTCCTCTGCATGTCTGTAGTGGTTTTAAATGGCACCTGTTTCGTTGCTGGACCCTCCTCCGCATGTCTGTAGTGGTTTTAAATGGCACCTGTTTCGTTGCTGGACCCTCCTCTGCATGTCTGTAGTGGTTTTAAATGGCACCTGTTTCGTTGCTGGACCCTCCTCTGCATGTCTGTAGTGGTTTGATACCGCACCTGTTTCCCTTTCTGTAATGACAGACTATTTTCAATTCTCACAAACGTCCAAAGATACAGTTGAAGTTGGAAGTTTACAAACAGTTATGTTGGAGTCATTAAAACTGGTTTTTCAACCACTACGCAAATTCCTTGTTAACAAACTATAGTTTTGGCAAGTCGGTTAGGACATCTACTTTGTGCATGACACAAGTCATTATTACAACAATTGCTTACAGACAGATTACTTCACTTATAAATAACTGTATCACAATTCCAGTGGGTCAGAAGTTTACATACACTAAGTTGACTGTGCCTTTAAACAGCTTGTAAAAATCCAGAAAATGATGTCATGGCATTAGAAGCTTCTGACAGGCTAATTTACATAATTTGAGTCAACTGGAGGTAAACCTGTGGATGTATTTCAAGGCCTACCTTCAAACTATGTGCCTCTTGGCTTGACATCATGGGAAATTCAAAAAAAATCATTCAAGACCTCAGAAAAAAATGTGTAGACCTCCACAAGTCTGGTTCATCCATGGGAGCAATTTCCAAACGCCTGAAGGTACCACGTTCATCTGTACAAACAATAGTACGCAAGTATAAACACCATGGGACCACGCAGCCGTCATACCGCTCAGGAAGGAGACGCATTCTGTCTCCTAGAGATTAACGTAATTTGGTGCGAAAAGTGAAAATCAATCCCAGAACAACAGCAAAGGACCTTGTGAAGATGCTGGAGGAAACAGGTGCAAAAGTATCTATATCCACAGTAAAACGAGTCCTATATCGACATAACCTGAAAGGCCGCTCAGAAGGGAAGAAGCCACTGCTCCAAAACCGCCATAAAAAAGCCAGACTACGGTTTGCAACTGCACATGGGGACAAAGATTGTACTTTTTGGAGGAATGTCCACTGATCTGATGAAACAAAATAAAACTATTTGGCCGTAACGACCATCGTTATGTTTGGGGGAAAAAGGGGGAGGCTTGCAAGCCGAAGAACACCATCCCAACCGTGAAGCACGGGGGTGGCAGCATCATGTTGTGGGGGTGCATTGCTGCAGGAGGGGCTGGTGCCCTTCACAAAATAGATGGCATCATGAGGCTCCTAACCCTAACCTTAACCTTAACCCTAACCCTAACCCTAACCCTAACTCTAACCCTAACCCTAACCCTAACTCCTAACCCTAACTCCTAACCCTAACCCTAACCCTAACCCTAACCCTAACCCTAACCCTAACCCTAACCCTAACCCTAACCCTAACCCTAACCCTAACCCTAACCCTAACTCTAACCCTAACCCTAACCCTAACTCCTAACCCTAACCCTAACCCTAACCCTAACTCCTAACCCTAACTCCTAACCTTAACCTTAACCTTAACCTTAACCCTAACCCTAACTCCTAACCCTAACTCCTAACCCTAACCTTAACCTTAACCTTAACCCTAACCTTAACCTTAACCCTAACCTTAACCTTAACCCTAACCCTAACCCTAACTCCTAACCCTAACCTTAACCTTAACCCTAACCCTAACCCTAACTCCTAACCCTAACCCTAACTCCTAACCCTAACCTTAACCCTTCCCCTAACCCTAACCCCTAAGATAGCTAACGTTAGCCACCTAGCTAACTTTGATATTAGCCATCTAGCCACCTAGCTAATGTTACCCACAACAAATTGGCATTCGTAACATATCATACGTTTTGCAAACTCGTAACATATTGTACATATCAAATTCAATGGATGATGGATATACCATACCACTATGCATACCATACGTAGCATATCATACGATGTTACATTTACCACTGAGTCCAGGTTGAGCAATAAAGAAGACTTTGGAGTAATACGAAGGAGGAATCATGATTCAATTGTTGTATGATTGGCAGATGCTCTCCTTTCTTGTGATTGCAGTTGATTTCTGTGGGACCCTCCTCTGCATGTCTGTAGTGGTTTTAAATGGCACCTGTTTCGTTGCTGGACCCTCCTCTGCATGTCTGTAGTGGTTTTAAATGGCACCTGTTTCGTTGCTGGACCCTCCTCCGCATGTCTGTAGTGGTTTTAAATGGCACCTGTTTCGTTGCTGGACCCTCCTCTGCATGTCTGTAGTGGTTTTAAATGGCACCTGTTTCGTTGCTGGACCCTCCTCTGCATGTCTGTAGTGGTTTGATACCGCACCTGTTTCCCTTTCTGTAATGACAGACTATTTTCAATTCTCACAAACGTCCAAAGATACAGTTGAAGTTGGAAGTTTACAAACAGTTATGTTGGAGTCATTAAAACTGGTTTTTCAACCACTACGCAAATTCCTTGTTAACAAACTATAGTTTTGGCAAGTCGGTTAGGACATCTACTTTGTGCATGACACAAGTCATTATTACAACAATTGCTTACAGACAGATTACTTCACTTATAAATAACTGTATCACAATTCCAGTGGGTCAGAAGTTTACATACACTAAGTTGACTGTGCCTTTAAACAGCTTGTAAAAATCCAGAAAATGATGTCATGGCATTAGAAGCTTCTGACAGGCTAATTTACATAATTTGAGTCAACTGGAGGTAAACCTGTGGATGTATTTCAAGGCCTACCTTCAAACTATGTGCCTCTTGGCTTGACATCATGGGAAATTCAAAAAAAATCATTCAAGACCTCAGAAAAAAATGTGTAGACCTCCACAAGTCTGGTTCATCCATGGGAGCAATTTCCAAACGCCTGAAGGTACCACGTTCATCTGTACAAACAATAGTACGCAAGTATAAACACCATGGGACCACGCAGCCGTCATACCGCTCAGGAAGGAGACGCATTCTGTCTCCTAGAGATTAACGTAATTTGGTGCGAAAAGTGAAAATCAATCCCAGAACAACAGCAAAGGACCTTGTGAAGATGCTGGAGGAAACAGGTGCAAAAGTATCTATATCCACAGTAAAACGAGTCCTATATCGACATAACCTGAAAGGCCGCTCAGAAGGGAAGAAGCCACTGCTCCAAAACCGCCATAAAAAAGCCAGACTACGGTTTGCAACTGCACATGGGGACAAAGATTGTACTTTTTGGAGGAATGTCCACTGATCTGATGAAACAAAATAAAACTATTTGGCCGTAACGACCATCGTTATGTTTGGGGGAAAAAGGGGGAGGCTTGCAAGCCGAAGAACACCATCCCAACCGTGAAGCACGGGGGTGGCAGCATCATGTTGTGGGGGTGCATTGCTGCAGGAGGGGCTGGTGCCCTTCACAAAATAGATGGCATCATGAGGCTGGAAAAAAATGTGGATATTTTGTTGCAACATCTCAACACATCAGTCAGGAAGTTAAAGCTTGGTCGCAAGTGGGTCTTCCAAATGGACAATGACCCCAAGCATACTTCCAAAGTTGTGGCAAAATGGCTTAAGGACAAGAAAGTCAAGATATTGGAGTGGCCATCACAAAGCCCTGACCTTAATCCTATAGAACATTTGTGGGCAGAACTGAAAAAGTGTGTACGAGAGCAAGGAGGCCTACAAACCTGACTCAGTTACACCAGCTCTGTCAGGAGGAATGGGCCAAAATTCCTCCAACTTGTTGTGGGAAGCTTGTGGAAGGCTACCCGACACGTTTGCCCGAAGTTAAACAATTCAAAAGCAATGCTACCAAACACTAATTGAGTGTATGTAAACATCTGACCCACTGGGAATGTGATGAAATAAATAAAAGCTGAAATAAATAATTCTCTCTACTATTATTCTGACATTTCACATTCTTAAAATCAAGTGGTGATCATAACTGACCTAAGACAGGAAATATTTACTAGGATTACATTTCAGGAATTGCGAAAAACTGAGTTTAAATGTCTTTGGCTGAGGTGTATGTAAACTTCCAACTTCAACAGTAGGTTCCAGCAACATGTAGAGATAGGATTCGGCAGCAATCACATTTCTGTCTGAGCATTCAGCAACATTGCACCCCACGGAACAGACCTGGAAAGTTTTGTGTCAAAGCTGGAGACATAGCCAGTGTGGACTGACCCAAGTAACTGCACAATGGCAGTGGTCACTACTATATTTCACTATCCCACATGGCTCCACATCGTCACCTCACTACCTAATCCCTCTCAACCATCCTCAACTCCTTGTAGACAATCCTAAGTGACTGCACTGTGTTCACTACTACGCTAGCCCCATCTCTCTCTAACAATTGGACTTCTAGCCACTATTTTATTTTTAACCTTTATTTAACTTGACAAGTCAGTTAAGAGCCAATTCCTATTTACAATGACAGTCTACCCCGGCCAAACCCAGACGACGCTGGGCTAAATATGCGCCGCTCTATGGGACTCTCAGTCACAGCCAGATGTGATGCAGCCTGGATTCAAACCAGGGACCGCAGTGATACCTCTTGTACTGAGATGCAGTGCCTTAGACCACTGAGCCACTCAGGAGCTCTACTCTAGTCCTCTGTCATCAGTGTGACTCCATGTCAGTGGTCACTGCTGTATTTCACTATCCCAGGTAATGTCTCACCACCCTTACTACCTCATCTCTCTCACCCATCCTCAGCCTTACTACCTCACCTCTCTCACCCATCCTCAGCCTTACTACCTCATCTCTCTCACCAATCCTCACTACCTCATCTCACCCATCCTCAGCCTTACTACCTCATCTCTCTCAAACTAGTCCTCTGTCATCAAGCCACTACTCTAGTCCTCTAGCCACTACTCTAGTCCTCTAGCCACTACTCTAGTCCTCTGTCCTCTAGCCACTACTCTAGTCCTCTAGCCACTACTCTAGTCCTCTGTCCTCTAGCCACTACTCTAGTCCTCTAGCCACTACTCTAGTCCTCTGTCCTCTAGCCACTACTCTAGTCCTCTAGCCACTACTCTAGTCCTCTGTCCTCTAGCCACTACTCTAGTCCTCTAGCCACTACTCTAGTCCTCTAGCCACTACTCTAGTCTTCTGTCATTGAGTCACTACTCTAGTCTTCTGTCATCTAGCCACTACTCTAATCCTCTGTCATCGAGCCACTACTCTAGTCCTCTAGCCACTACTCTAGTCCTCTGTACTCTAGCCACTAATCTAGTCCTCTAGCCACTACTCTAGTCCTCTGTCATCTAGCCACTACTCTAGTCATCTGTCCTCTAGCCACTACTCTGGTCATCTATCCTCTAGCCACTACTCTAGTCCTCTAGCCACTACTCTAGTCCTCTGTACTCTAGCCACTACTCTAGTCCTCTGTCCTCTAGCCACTACTCTAGTCCTCTAGCCACTAATCTAGTCCTCTGTCATCTAGCCACTACTCTAGTCCTCTGTCCTCTAGCCACGACTCTAGTCCTATAGCCACTACTCTAGTCCTCTGTCCTCTAGCCACTACTCTAGTCCTCTGTCCTCTATCCACTATTCTAGTCCTCTGTCCTCTAGCCACTACTCTAGTCCTCTGTCCTCTAGCCACTACTCTAGTCTTCTGTCATCGAGCCACTACTCTAGTCCTCTGTCATCGAGCCACTACTCTAGTCCTCTGTCATCGAGCCACTGCTCTAGTCGTCTGTCCTCTAGCCACTACTCTAGTCCTCTGTCCTCTAGCCACTAATCTAGTCCTCTGTCCTCTAGCCACTACTCTAGTACTCTGTCCTCTAGCCACTACTCTAGTCCTCTGTCCTCTAGCCACTACTCTAGTCCTCTGTCCTCTAGCCACTACTCTAGTCCTCTGTCATCGAGCCACTGCTCTAGTCGTCTGTCCTCTAGCCACTACTCTAGTCTTATGTCATCTAGCCACTACTCTAGTCCTCTGTCCTCTAGCCACTACTCTAGTCCTCTGTCCTCTAGCCACTACTCTAGTCCTCTGTCATCTAGCCACTACTCTAGTCCTCTGTCCTCTAGCCACTAATCTAGTCCTCTAGCCACTACTCTAGTCCTCTGTCCTCTAGCCACTACTCTATTCCTCTGTCATCTAGCCACTACTCTAGTCCTCTGTCATCTAGCCACTACTCTAGTCCTCTGTCCTCTAGCCACTACTCTAGTAATCTAGCCACTACTCTAGTCCTCTGTCCTCTAGCCACTACTCTAGTCCTCTGTCCTCTAGCCACTACTCTAGTCCTCTAGCCACTACTCTAGTCCTCTGTCCTCTAGCCACTACTCTAGTCCTCTGTCCTCTAGCCACTACTCTAGTCATCTAGCCACTACTATAGTCCTCTGTCCTCTAACAACTACTCTAGTCCTCTGTCATCTAGCCACTACTCTAGTCCTCTGTCCTCTAGCCACTACTCTAGTCATCTAGCCACTACTCTAGTCCTCTGTCCTCTAGCCACTACTCTAGTCCTCTGTCCTCTAGCCACTACTCTAGTCATATAGCCACTACTCTAGTCCTCTGTCCTCTAGCCACTACTCTAGTCTTATGTCATCTAGCCACTACTCTAGTGCTCTGTACTCTAGCCACTACTCTAGTCCTCTAGCCACTAATCTAGTCCTCTAGCAACTAATAGAGTAATCTAGCCACTACTCTAGTCCTCTGTACTCTTGCCACTAATCTAGTCCTCTGTCATCTAGCCACTACTCTAGTCCTCTGTACTCTAGCCACTACTCTAGTCCTCTGTCCTCTAGCCACTACTCTAGTCATCTAGCCACTACTCTAGTCCTCTGTCCTCTAGCCACCACTCTAGCCCTCTGTCATCTAGCCACTACTCTAGTGCTCTGTCCTCTAGCCACTACTCTAGTCCTCTAGCCACTACTCTAGTCCTCTGTACTCTAGCCACCACTCTAGTCCTTTGTACTCTAGCCACTACTCTAGTCATCTAGCCACTACTCTAGTCCTCTGTCCTCTAGCCACTACTCTAGTCCTCTGTCCTCTAGCCACTACTCTAGTCCTCTGTCCTCTAGCCACTACTCTAGTCCTCTGTCATCTAGCCACTACTCTAGTCCTCTGTCATCTAGCCACTACTCTAGTCCTCTGTCCTCTAGCCACTACTCTAGTCCTCTAGCCACTACTCTAGTCCTCTGTACTCTAGCCACCACTCGATTCCTTTGTCCTCGAGCCACGACTCTGGTCATCTAGCCACTACTCTAGTCCTCTGTCCTCTAGCCACTACTCTAGTCCTCTGTACTCTAGCCACTACTCTAGTCCTCTGTCATCTAGCCACTACTCTAGTCCTCTGTCCTCTAGCCACTACTCTAGTCATCTAGCCACTACTCTAGTCCTCTGTCATCTAGCCACTACTCTAGTCCTCTGTACTCTAGCCACTACTCTAGTCCTCTGTCCTCTAGCCACTACTCTAGTCCTATAGCCACTACTCTAGTCCTCTGTACTCTAGCCACTACTCTAGTCCTCTGTCCTCTAGCCACTACTCTAGTCCTATAGCCACTACTCTAGTCCTCTAGCCACTACTCTAGTCCTCTGTCCTCTAGCCACTACTCTAGTCCTCTAGCCACTACTCTAGTCCTCTGTCCTCTAGCCACTACTCTAGTCCTCTAGCCATTACTCTAGTCCTCTGTCCTCTAGCCACTACTCTAGTCCTCTAGCCACTACTCTAGTCCTCTAGCCACTACTCTAGTCTTCTGTCATTGAGTCACTACTCTAGTCTTCTGTCATCTAGCCACTACTCTAATCCTCTGTCATCGAGCCACTACTCTAGTCCTCTAGCCACTACTCTAGTCCTCTGTACTCTAGCCACTAATCTAGTCCTCTAGCCACTACTCTAGTCCTCTGTCATCTAGCCACTACTCTAGTCATCTGTCCTCTAGCCACTACTCTGGTCATCTATCCTCTAGCCACTACTCTAGTCCTCTAGCCACTACTCTAGTCCTCTGTACTCTAGCCACTACTCTAGTCCTCTGTCCTCTAGCCACTACTCTAGTCCTCTAGCCACTAATCTAGTCCTCTGTCATCTAGCCACTACTCTAGTCCTCTGTCCTCTAGCCACGACTCTAGTCCTATAGCCACTACTCTAGTCCTCTGTCCTCTAGCCACTACTCTAGTCCTCTGTCCTCTATCCACTATTCTAGTCCTCTGTCCTCTAGCCACTACTCTAGTCCTCTGTCCTCTAGCCACTACTCTAGTCTTCTGTCATCGAGCCACTACTCTAGTCCTCTGTCATCGAGCCACTACTCTAGTCCTCTGTCATCGAGCCACTGCTCTAGTCGTCTGTCCTCTAGCCACTACTCTAGTCCTCTGTCCTCTAGCCACTAATCTAGTCCTCTGTCCTCTAGCCACTACTCTAGTACTCTGTCCTCTAGCCACTACTCTAGTCCTCTGTCCTCTAGCCACTACTCTAGTCCTCTGTCCTCTAGCCACTACTCTAGTCCTCTGTCATCGAGCCACTGCTCTAGTCGTCTGTCCTCTAGCCACTACTCTAGTCTTATGTCCTCTAGCCACTACTCTAGTCCTCTGTCCTCTAGCCACTACTCTAGTCCTCTGTCCTCTAGCCACTACTCTAGTCCTCTGTCATCTAGCCACTACTCTAGTCCTCTGTCCTCTAGCCACTAATCTAGTCCTCTAGCCACTACCCTAGTCCTCTGTCCTCTAGCCACTACTCTATTCCACTGTCATCTAGCCACTACTCTAGTCCTCTGTCATCTAGCCACTACTCTAGTCCTCTGTCCTCTAGCCACTACTCTAGTAATCTAGCCACTACTCTAGTCCTCTGTCCTCTAGCCACTACTCTAGTCCTCTGTCCTCTAGCCACTACTCTAGTCCTCTAGCCACTACTCTAGTCCTCTGTCCTCTAGCCACTACTCTAGTCGTCTGTCCTCTAGCCACTACTCTAGTCATCTAGCCACTACTCTAGTCCTCTGTCCTCTAACAACTACTCTAGTCCTCTGTCATCTAGCCACTACTCTAGTCCTCTGTCCTCTAGCCACTACTCTAGTCATCTAGCCACTACTCTAGTCCTCTGTCCTCTAGCCACTACTCTAGTCCTCTGTCCTCTAGCCACTACTCTAGTCATATAGCCACTACTCTAGTCCTCTTTCCTCTAGCCACTACTCTAGTCTTATGTCATCTAGCCACTACTCTAGTGCTCTGTACTCTAGCCACTACTCTAGTCCTCTAGCCACTAATCTAGTCCTCTAGCAACTAATAGAGTAATCTAGC
Organism: Salvelinus alpinus; assembly: GCF_045679555.1. Taxonomy (NCBI): domain Eukaryota; kingdom Metazoa; phylum Chordata; class Actinopteri; order Salmoniformes; family Salmonidae; genus Salvelinus; species Salvelinus alpinus. Next base: position 6,433,215 of record NC_092108.1, read on the forward strand.
CACTACTCTAGTCCTCTGTACTCTTGCCACTAATCTAGTCCTCTGTCATCTAGCCACTACTCTAGTCCTCTGTACTCTAGCCACTACTCTAGTCCTCTGTCTTCTAGCCACTACTCTAGTCATCTAGCCACTACTCTAGTCCTCTGTCCTCTAGCCACCACTCTAGCCCTCTGTCATCTAGCCACTACTCTAGTGCTCTGTCCTCTAGCCACTACTCTAGTCCTCTAGCCACTACTCTAGTCCTCTGTACTCTAGCCACCACTCTAGTCCTTTGTCCTCTAGCCACTACTCTAGTCATCTAGCCACTACTCTAGTCCTCTGTCCTCTAGCCACTACTCTAGTCCTCTGTCCTCTAGCCACTACTCTAGTCCTCTGTCCTCTAGCCACTACTCTAGTCCTCTGTCATCTAGCCACTACTCTAGTCCTCTGTCCTCTAGCCACTACTCTAGTCCTCTAGCCACTACTCTAGTCCTCTGTACTCTAGCCACCACTCTAGTCCTCTGTCCTCTAGCCACTACTCTAGTCATCTAGCCACTACTCTAGTCCTCTGTCCTCTAGCCACTACTCTAGTCCTCTGTACTCTAGCCACTACTCTAGTCCTCTGTCATCTAGCCACTACTCTAGTCCTCTGTCCTCTAGCCACTACTCTAGTCATCTAGCCACTACTCTAGTCCTCTGTCATCTAGCCACTACTCTAGTCCTCTGTACTCTAGCCACTACTCTAGTCCTCTGTCCTCTAGCCACTACTCTAGTCCTATAGCCACTACTCTAGTCCTCTGTACTCTAGCCACTACTCTAGTCCTCTGTCCTCTAGCCACTACTCTAGTCCTATAGCCACTACTCTAGTCCTATAGCCACTACTCTAGTCCTCTGTCATCTAGCCACTACTCTAGTCCTCTGTCCTCTAGCCACTCCTCTAGTCCTGTCATCTAGCTATTACACTGTTGGAATGACCATTACTTTATGTCTCTCGGGTTCTCTCCTAGCCACCTCGCTTTGGGACTCTGACTGACTCATGCCGGGTGTTGATCTGTGACTGTATGACTCAGCCGTTTCAACACTATCTATTTTTAGAATCAGGGAGTGGCCGCTGCTGTGACACCTAGCTATTGCACGGTTGGGTGAACCAGTAATCTCTGTCAACTCAGCGAGGGGGGGGGGGGGGGTCATGGGACTCTGGACTGACTCACATCTGTGACTCACATCTCTCATACCCCTTCTCTGTAGTCCCAGAATAGGAAGTCACTGAGCAGCCCACTACTTAAGGGTGCATCTTAAATGGCACCCTATTCCCTATATAGTGCACTACTTTAGACAAGAGCCCTATTCCCTATATAGTGCACTACTTTAGACCATGGCCCTATTCCCTATATAGTGCACTACTTTAGACCAGAACCCTATTCCCTATATAGTGCACTACTTTAGACCAGAACCCTATTCCCTATATAGTGCACTATTTCTGACCAGGGCAAATAGGGCTATGGTCAAAAGTAGTGCAGTATATAGGTAACAGGGTGCCATTTGGGATGCAACTCTAATGCTCACTATGAAGCCCCAAATGAAATCAAATTGTATTGGTCACATACACATTGGTTAGCAGATGTTAATGCGAGTGTGGTGAAATGCTTAAGCTTCTAGTTCCGACAATACAGTAAAGTCGAACAAGTAATCGGAAACAATTTCCCAACTTTCCTAATACACACACATCTAAAGGGGTGAATGAGAATATGTCCATGTCCGTACTCTCCCGTGTGGAGGTCATCATCCCCATGTCTCTGTGAGTCATCACCGCTGAGCACTTCCAACTTGACTCTGTCTCTGTAGTAAGGCCTTTTGTTATCTCACAGCGATGGATAGTGGCAGTACTAGTAGAAAACAGATGGTCACAAAGTTAGCATTTTAGTTGGGATCCTGTGTGAGTCAGTTGGTAGCACGAGCAATGCCAAGGTTGTTGGTTCAATACCCGCAGGGGTCACGTGGTTCCTCCCCCCCCCCGTTCACACGTTGGTAGGGGCCAACTGGATTGAATCGTCGTGGTTTGACTTGCAGAGCGAGATCTACACACACGCAGAGCTCAAGGTCAATAAGCCAGCATGCTACCATTTACCATAAAGTCAGACAGGCCTCAGAGCCTCTCTTTCTTTCTTTCTCTTTCCTCTTCCCTCACCACCTCTATTCCCACCTCTCTCTCTCTCTCTCTCTCTCTCTCTCTCTCTCTCTCTCTCTCTCTCTCTCTCTCTCTCTCTCTCTCTCTCTCTCTCTCTCTCTCTCTCTCTCTCTCTCTCTCTCTCTCTCTCTCTCTCTCTCTCTCTCTCTCTCTCTCTCTCTCTCTCTCTCTCTCTCTCTCTCTCTCTCTCTCTCTCTCTCTCTCTCTCTCTCTCTCTCTCTCTCTCTCTCTCTCTCTCTCTGTTGGGGCGTGTTGGGGCTTTTCATCCAGGATATGAATGGAAAATAAGCCTGAGAAATACGGGGCTCTTTTTAATGGAGATACTGTAAATAGCAGTTGGAGGATTGGTGGGTTTATATCAGAGCTTGATAACTGTCATGCAGTCATACTGACATCAGTCAATCAACGTTATTGACATCACCTGCACCCTATGGGCCGGTCTTCGGGAAACCGATAGGCCCTATGCACATTTCACGGTCTACACAGGAGTGCAGGAGGCGTCACTACAGTCCCTGGTTTGAATCCAGGCTGTATCACATCCGGCCATGATTGGGAGTCCCATAGGGCACAATTGGCCCAACGTCGCCGGGGTAGGCTGTCATTGTAAATAAGAATTTGTTCTTAACTGATTTGCCAGGTTAAATAAAATAAAAACTATGAAGGTGAGTGTCAAGTCAGTGACAGAGATTCACAATCACATATCACATTTTATTTGTCACATGTGCCCTTATTAACCAAAGATGCAGAGTTTTTGAAAAAGTAAGTAAGGACCTATAATATACTACAAGGCTATATACAGGGGCTACCGATACCGAGTCAATGTGCGGGGGCACTGGTTAGTCGAGGTAATTGAGGTAATACGTACATGTAGGTAGAGGTAAAGTGACTATGCATAGATAATAAACAGAGAGTAGCAGCAGTGTAAAAAAAGGGAGTCAATGCAAATAGTCCTGGTAGCCATTTGATGAACTGTTTAGCTGTCTAATGGCTTGGGGCTTGCCAAGCGGTAGCAGAGAGAACAGTCTATGATTTGGGTGGCTGTAGTCTTTGACCATTTTTAGGGCCTTCCTCTGACACCGCCTGGTATAGAGGTCCGGGATGGCAGGACGCTTGGCCCCCCACGATGTACTATTCACTACCCTATGTAGCGCCTTGCGGTCGGAGGCCAAGCAGTTGCCATACCAGGCGGTAATGCAACCAGTCAGGATGCTCTGGAAGGTGCAGCTGTAGAAGACAGTCATGAAGAGGGCACGACAACGCCTATTCAGGGGGAATTGGCGTTGTCGTGCCCTCTTCATGACTGTCTTGGTGTGTTTGGACCATGATCGTTTGTTGATGATGTGGACACCAAGGAACTTGAAGCTCTCAACCTGCTCCACTACAGCCTTGTCGATGTGAATGGGGGCGTGCTCGGCCCTCCTTTTCCTGTAGTCCACGATTACCTCCTTTGTCTTGCTCACATTGAGGGAGAGGTTGTTGTTCTGGCACCACACTGCCAGCTCTCTGACCTCCTCCCTATAGGCTGTCTCATCGTTGTTGGTGATCAGGCCTACCACTGTTGTGTCATCGGCAAACTTAATGATTGTGTTGGAGTCTAAACACCACCCTCTGCGTGGCCACACAGTCGTGGATGAATAAGGAGTACAAGAGGGGACTAAGCATGCCTACCCTTACCACTGAAGGGCGACCCTTCAGGAAGTCCAGGATCCAGTTGCAGAGGGTGATGTTAAGTTCCAGGGTCCTTAGCTTAGGCACTATGGTGTTGAATGCTGAGCTGTAGTCAGTGAACAGCATTCTCACATAGGGGTTCCTTTTGTCCAGGTGGGAAAGGGAAGTGTGGAGTGCAATAGAGATTGCGTCATCTGTGGATCTGTTGGGGCAGTATGTGAAATGGAGTGGGTCTAGGGTTTCTGGGATGATGGTGTTGATGTGAACCATGACCAGCCTTTCAAAGCACTTCATGGCTACAGACGTGAGTGCTACGGGGCGGTAATCATTTAAACAGGTTACCTTGGTGTTTTTGGGCCCTTCATGGCTACGGACGTGAGTGCTACGGGGCGGTAGTCATTTAAACAGGTTACCTTGGTGTTTTTGGGCCCTTCATGGCAACAGACGTGAGTGCTACGGGTCGGTAGTCATTTAAACAGGTTACCTTGGTGTTTTTGGGCCCTTCATGGCTACGGACGTGAGTGCTACGGGGCGGTAGTCATTGAGGCACTTTCAACTTTCGGTTGTTTGAAAAGGAAAAAAGAAACGTCCAAAATATCGTTATTTTTTAAACAAGCCTTAGAAAGTTGGTTGCAATTTCAGTTTAATCCACCTGAAAGGACGGAACAAATAGTACAACAAATATTGTGGTTAAACTCAAATATACTAATTTATAAAAAAAAACATATTTTTCGAAGAAATGTTTAAAAAAATTATAATTTTAGTGAATGATATCATAAATTGGACTGGTGGAGTTATGTCACACATGGAGCTAACACAGACATATGGAAATGTCTGCTCTACCCAAAATTTCAACCAATTAATTGTAGCATTACCACAAAAATCGAAGTGGCAGGTAGAAGGGGAAAAAAGTAAGGAACTTGTATGTCGGAACACAAATGGTTAAAGAACACAAATGGTTAAAGAAAAGTGTGATAAATAAAAACATATACCAATTTCATTTAACTTCTTATAGCTGCATCCCGCTACCGGGATTGATATGACAACAGCCAGTGAAAGTGCAGGGCGCCAAATTCAAACAACAGAAATCTCATAATTAAAATTCCTCAAACATACGTGTCTTATATCATTTTAAAGGTAATCTTGTTGTTAATCCCACCAAAGTGTCCGATTTCAAATATGCTTTTCAGCGAAAGCACTACAAACGATTATGTTAGGTCACCACCAAACCACAATAAGCACAGCCATTTTTCCAGCGAAATATAGCAGTCACAAAAAGCCGAAATAGAGATAGAATTAATCACAAACATTTGATTATCTTCATCAGATGACACTCATAGGACTTCATGTTACACAATACATGCATGTTTTGTTTGATAAAGTTCATATTTATATAAAAAAATCTGAGTTTACATTGGCGCGTTACATTCACTAGTTCCAAAAACCTCAAGTGATTTTGCATAGCCACATCGTTTCAACAGAAATATTCATCATAAATGTAGATGATATACGCATGGAATTACAGATTTCAAAAAAACTTTACGGAAAAAGCAAATCATGCAATAATCTGAGACGGAGCTCAGAACAATTGCCAAATTAGCCGCCATGTTGGGGTCAACAGAAACCAGAAAATACATGATAAATGTTTCCTTACCTTTGATGAACTTCATCAGAATGCAGTCCCAGGTCCACAATAAATGCTTGATTTGTTCGATAATGTCCATTATTTATGTCCAATTAGCTACTTTGGTTAGCGCGTTTGGTAAACAATTCCAAAGTCAAAAAGCGCGTCCACTATAACGTGACAAAATGTCCAAAAGTTCCATAACAGTCAGTAGAAACATGTTAAACGATGTACTGAATCAATCTTTAGAATGTTGTTAACATACATCTTGAATAACGTTCCAACCGGAGAATTAGATTGACTTCAGATGAGCGGTGGAACGGAGGTCCTCCTCATGTGAACGCGCATGTGAAAGCATGGTCAGCTCCTGGCAGTGGTGACTAATTCCTGTGTCCTTCGGTCCCCCTTCACATTAGAGTCATCAGACAAAGTTCTATTGACTGTTGACATCTAGTGGAAGCCGTAGGAAGTGAAAACCCATCAATATCTCGCTGTAATTTCAATGAGAGCTTGGTTGAAAATCTGTCACCTCAGAAAAAATTCAAACAGGAAGTGGAACTTCTCAGGTTTTTGCCTGCCATATGAGTTTTGTTATACTCACAGACATAATTCAAACAGTTTTAGAAACTTCAGAGTGTTTTCTATCCAATACGAATAATAATATGCATATATTAGCAACTGGGACTGAGGAGCAGGCAGTTTACTATGGGCACCTCTGTGCACCTTTCATCCAAGCTACTCAATACTGCCCCTGCAGCCATAAGAAGTTTTAAGTACCAAAAAACTGACAGCTGTGCCATATAAATTGCAAAATAGTTGGGAAGAGATTTCCGATGTACTCATTCCTTGGCACATGGTTTATGAATTGTTTACGCAAAACAACACCGGATTCAAAACTTAGAATTTTTCAATTTAAATTACTATACAAAATTCGTGCAACCAATAGAATGTTATATATATGTGGGATAAAATCTTCCCAGCTCTGCAGATTTTGCTATGAGGAGGCAGAGTCATTAGATCATTTATTTTGGTATTGTCCTTATGTAGCTCGTTTTTGGACACAGGTCCAGGAATGGCTGAATAATTGCAACATTTGCCTAGAACTAACGCTGCAGATAGCAATACTGGGTGATTTGAAAAGCCATAGTCAATCAATGAATAATATAATAATTATTTTATCAAAAACGTTTGTTTTTAATTTCCAATCTGTAGAAGCTATGAGAATAGAAAGGCTCAATTATTTTGTGAAGCATCACAGCACAGTTGAAAAATATATGGCAAATAGAAATCCAAAATGGATGATGTTGAGAGATAGATGGGAGGGGTTGAATGGAGCTGAAGGGTGGGACTAATAACAAGATAAACAATGTAAAACATACGGGATCTGTAAAATGTATATAGGTTCAGAAATGTTGTGAAATAGCATAGTTACAAATATAATGGACAACAGAAATAGAGGAAGGACTAAAAACAAACAATATATAACTATTGTAAAGTAGACTGTGTCTGTAAAATGTGTATAAAATGTATAAATTGAAGGTAAAAGTAGAAGTGTTTATTAGTTTACTCCAATTGGGGAAAGGGTGGTAGTGTTTGCGGGGAATAATAAAGGTATATACTTTAAAAAGTATGTATGTCTATATAGGTATGTGTATGTATATATGTGTATATGTATGTCTATATAGGTATGTGTATATGTATGTCTATATAGGTATGTGTATATGTATATCTATATAGGTATGTGTATGTATATATGTGTATATGTATATCTATATAGGTATGTGTATGTATATATGTGTATATGTATGCATGCGTGTATGGATATATTTACCCAAAACAATATGGGGGATTGGAAATGATGCAGACAATTACATTGATGGAAGCAACATTCTTTCCGCAATATTAAGCTGATCCACCCCTTAGAAAAAAAACAAACATGTAATACTATATTGGGGATTTTTTATTTTAAATGTCATGTTCTAACTTATTACTGATGTAACCTGTCTAGAAGAAGAGTGTCACGCCTACTCCCGGGATACTAACCACCGGTCCTGGCAACCCACATTATGCACACCTGGACTTCATCATTACCTTGATTACTTCCCCTTTATTTAGCCCTCAGTAGCCTCAGTCTTCAGGCAGTATTTGGTTTTTGGTCACGATCAGTACGCTTCTTCTGTTTTGTTTACCTGCTTATTCTCATGATTAAACGTACCTTCTACACCTGCTTCCTGACTCCTATACGTTACAAAGAGCACTAGTCCAAAACGCTGACCAACATGGATTAAAAGATTCAGATCTCCAGAAGTTCTCTCAGCCTTTAATTTAAGTTCTCTCAGCCTTTAATTTAAGCTCTCTCAGCATTTAATTTAAGTTCTCTCAGCCTTTAATTTAAGTTCTCTCAGCCTTTAATTTAATCTGTCTCAGCCTTTAATTTAAGTTCTCTCAGCCTTTAATTTAAGCTCTCTCAGCCTTAAATTTAAGATCTCTCAGCCTTTAATTTAAGTTCTCTCAGCCTTTAATTTAAGTTCTCTCAGCCTTTAATTTAAGTTCTCTCAGCCTTTAATTTAAGTTCTCTCGGCCTTTAATTTAATCTCTCTCAGCCTTTAATTTAAGTTCTCTCAGCCTTTAATTTAAGTTCTCTCAGCCTTTAATTTAATCTCTCTCAGCCTTTAATTGAAGTTCTCTCAGCCTTTCATTTAAGTCCTTTCAGCCTTTAAACCCTATGGGTTTGAATAAAGTCTAGCCTCAACTCGTCAGAGCAGTAGCAATTGATAATGATAATTCTACTTTAATACTTTAGTATTCAAAAAGTCTTTATTTGCATTGAAAGTGTTACCACATACATTACCAAAAGCAAACATATTTAACATAGATAACAATAACATGGCAATTCTAACATGGCGATAATAAAAATAACATATTAAAACCATCTATGTTTTGCAGAAGTTCTCGTCTACTGTCTCCGTGGAGATATGCCTGACATGGATCTTCTCCGCGTGTCAGAAGAACTGACAAAGGGACTTACTGCCCCTTTGGTGACAACATGAATATGTTAGCCGACGGGCCACTGGTTGAGTCTGCCTTTGGACCAGTACAAGCTGGTAGGGTACCTTCACATTAACTTCCGCAGCCGACAACCCGGGAAATTGTGAGGATTCCCAATGTGCCCTCTCCACCACCACTTCCGTTAGATGCCTACAGGCTCCAGTCTTCCCAGTGTTCCTACAGGCTCCAGTCTTCCCAGTGTTCCTACAGGCTCCAGTCTTCCCAGTGTTCCTACAGGCTCCAGTCTTCCCAGTGTTCCTACAGGCTCCAGTCTTCCCAGTGTTCCTACAGGCTCCAGTCCTCCCATTGTTCCTACAGACTTCAGTCTTCCCAGTGTTCCTACAGGCTCCAGTCCTCCCATTGTTCCTACAGGCTCCAGTCTTCCCAGTGTTCCTACAGGCTCCAGTCTTCCCAGTGTTCCTACAGGCTCCAGTCTTCCCAGTGTTCCTACAGGCTCCAGTCTTCCCAGTGTATCTACAGGCTTCAGTCTTCCCAGTGTTCATACAGGCTCCAGTCTTCCCAGTGTTCCTACAGGCTCCAGTCTTCCCAGTGTTCCTACAGGCTCCAGTATTCCCAGTGTTCCTACAGGCTTCAGTCTTCCCAGTGTTTCTACAGGCTCCAGTCTTCCCAGTGTTCCTACAGGCTCCAGTCCTCCCATTGTTCCTACAGGCTCCAGTCTTCCCAGTGTTCCTACAGGCTCCAGCATTCCCAGTGTTCCTACAGGCTTCAGTCTTCCCAGTGTTCCTACAGGCTTCAGTCTTCCCAGTGTTCCTACAGGCTCCAGTCTTCCCAGTGTTTCTACTGGCTCCAGTCTTCCCAGTGTTCCTACAGGCTCCAGTCTTCCCAGTGTTTCTACTGGCTTCAGTCTTCCCAGTGTTCCTACAGGCTCCAGTCTTCCCAGTGTTCCTACAGGCTCCAGTCTTCCCAGTGTCTCTACTGGCTCCAGTCTTCCCAGTGTTCCTACAGGCTCCAGTCTTCCCAGTGTTCCTACAGGCTCCAGTCTTCCCAGTGTCTCTACTGGCTTCAGTCTTCCCAGTGTTCCTACAGGCTCCAGTCTTCCCAGTGTTCCTACAGGCTCCAGTCTTCCCCGTGTTCCTACAGGCTCCAGTCTTCCCAGTGTTTCTACAGGCTCCAGTCTTCCCAGTGTTCCTACAGACTTCAGTCTTCCCAGTGTTCCTACAGGCTCCAGTCTTCCCAGTGTTCCTACAGGCTCCAGTCTTCCCAGTGTTCCTACAGGCTCCAGTCTTCCCAGTGTTTCTACTGGCTTCAGTCTTCCCATTGTTCCTACAGGCTCCAGTCTTCCCAGTGTCTCTACTGGCTTCAGTCTTCCCAGTGTTCCTACAGGCTCCAGTCTTCCCAGTGTTCCTACAGGCTCCAGTATTCCCAGTGTTCCTACAGGCTCCAGTCTTCCCAGTGTTTCTACAGGCTCCAGTCTTCCCAGTGTTTCTACTGGCTCCAGTCTTCCCAGTGTTCCTACAGGCTCCAGTCTTCCCAGTGTTCCTACAGGCTCCAGTCTTCCCAGTGTTCCTACAGGCTCCAGTCTTCCCAGTGTTCCTACAGGCTCCAGTCTTCCCAGTGTTCCTACAGGCTCCAGTCTTCCCAGTGTTCCTACAGGCTCCAGTCTTCCCCGTGTTCCTACAGGCTCCAGTCTTCCCAGTGTTCCTACAGGCTCCAGTCTTCCCAGTGTTCCTACAGGCTCCAGTCTTCCCAGTGTTCCTACAGGCTCCAGTCTTCCCAGTGTTCCTACAGACTTCAGTCTTCCCAGTGTTCCTACAGGCTCCAGTCTTCCCAGTGTTCCTACAGGCTCCAGTCTTCCCAGTGTTCCTACAGGCTTCAGTCTTCTTAGTGTGCCTATGTCCTTAGCCATCAGGATCAGCTCCACATCAAGGCTTTAGAGACAACCTACGAGATGTCACACAAAGTCCATGTTGCCACAAGGGAGCAGAGCAGTAGCACCAAATGGCAACCGCTCAGGAAAATGAGAGTAACATCCTTTCGTTACCAAGAGGTTTGCGATGAGCTGCTAAGATCAGATGACGTTCAATACGAAAGTACTGTATTCAAGTGAGTAGTCACTTACAGGTTTTTCCCTCTTAGGAAGAGTGGTCTTGGATTTCTTGGTGACTCTAATGAGCTTGGTCTCTGCTGAAGGCCATCAGACGGGTGTAGTTCCATAGGAGAACACAATGTAACACAGCAGTTCATTCATCAATAACTCATGTAAAGACAGATTGTCTAAATGAAATACTTACCGCTTAGATATGACAGCCTAGTTTTTAAATAACATATACTTAGATACAGAAGACATTTTGGGTTCGTTTGATAATAGTAATTCATTAACGTTACCTTGTGTAAAAACGTACAATATGTCATTGTCGGACCAAAGCAGTGTTTTGCTGTCAGGTTCTCCAGCTTTGCAGCTCCTCAATTTTCCTGCTCCTGGTTCTCCATCAGGGCCATATCTAGGGCTGCAGGGACTGTAGAGTCATTGTGTTCTTGGACAGGCTCAGGGACTGTAGAGTCATTGTGTTCTTGGACAGGCTCAGGGACTGTAGAGTCATTGTGTTCTTGGACAGGCTCAGGGACTGTAGAGTCATTGTATTCTTAGACAGGCTCAGGGACTGTAGAGTCATTGTGTTCTTGGACAGGCTCAGGGACTGTAGAGTCATTGTGTTCTTGGACAGGCTGCAGGGACTGTAGAGTCATTGTGTTCTTGGACAGGCTGCAGGGACTGTAGAGTCATTGTGTTCTTGGACAGGCTCAGGGACTGTAGAGTCATTGTGTTCTTGGACAGGCTCAGGGACTGTAGAGTCATTGTGTTCTTGGACAGGCTCAGGGACTGTAGGGTCATTGTGTTCTTGGACAGGCTCAGGGACTGTAGAGTCATTGAGTCACCCAATTTCAAGATGGCTTAGCAGTTCAGACGTCATTTCTGTTTCGTATTGTCGTGTCCTGTATATATATATATTTACACCTTTCTTCGCATATCTTTTATATATTTTATTATCCAAGAACTCAACTACAAAAGCTTTCTTGCAAAAGCTTTCCTGCAACCCGCTTCACCAATTACAAAAAAGTATTATTTACCTCAAATCTGAAAATCCACCGTGGAAGCTAGCCAGGGGCTAATTCAGAAGCTAGCCAGAAAGCTAACCAGAAGCTATCCGATAGCTAGCCAGAAGCTAATCTGTAGCTGCCCAGAAATTAGCCGGTCTGCTGGCTAGCGTTGGTGTTTCAGCTGCCCACGTTTTGTGGTCATCAGCTATTCCTTTAGCTCGATAATCTACCGGCACTTTTGTGCAACGCGACTCGGACCGGAGCATTCCGGGACTTTTTTTCTCTAAGTTTCCCCGGATTTCAGCCGCAGGCTCTGGACATTTGCAGCTAGCTAGCTGCAAACCGTGTGACTATTGGCTTACGTCGATCCCGGAGCAAACTCAAATCATTCCGGAGCTAGCCAGCTGAGGAGTTCCATCAGCCATTCCTGGGCTACAGTCACCTATCCGGACCCGTTTTTTTTGTTTTGTTGTTGCTGCAGATACGGAGCCCCACCGGGCCTTCACGACTGACTGCCGACGTTATCTGCCCGAGGGAGTTATCCAACTGGCACCTCCGTCCCGACGTTACCTGAACGCTCATCTGGGGCCCGCTAACCGTTAGCTGTCTTATCGGCTGCTATCTGAATAAGTATATCGGACAATTATTATTATTATTATTATTTTTTTTTAATTCTTGGGTCACTATATCTATTTTGCCAATTTGGATTGATCCCCTCTACCACACGGAACCCCACTAACCTACCGACGGAAACGCACGAGGTATCTACAAATAGACTTCCATACTATGCTATCTTGCTACCGATAGCCATCTACCCGGCCAGCTGTCTGGATCGCCGTGACCCCAACCAACCTCTACTCACTGGACGCTTATTGATCACTCGATTAAGCATGCCTCTCCTTAATGTAAATATGCCTTGTCCATTGCTGTTCTGGTTAGTGTTTATTGGCTTATTTCACTGTAGAGCCTCTAGCCCTGCTTACTATACCATATCCAACCTCACAGTTCCACCACCCACATATGCGATGACATCACCTGGTTTCAATTATGTTTCTAGAGACAATATCTCTCTCATCATCACTCAATACCTAGGTTTACCTCCACTGTATTCACATCCTACCATACCTTTGTCTGTACATTATTCCTTTAAGCTATTTTATCGCCCCCAGAAACTTCCTTTTACTCTCTGCTCTAGAAGTTCTAGACGACCAATTCTCATAGCTTTTAGCCGTACCCTTATCCTACTCCTCCTCTGTTCCTCTGGTGATGTAGAGGTGAATCCAGGCCCTGCAGTACCTAGCTCCACTCCTATTCCCCAGGCGCTCTCTTTTGATGACTTCTGTAACCGTAATAGCCTTGGCTTCATGCATGTTAACATTAGAAGCCTCCTCCCTAAGTTTGTTTTGTTCACTGCTTTAGCACACTCTGCCAACCCGGATGTTTTAGCCGTGTCTGAATCCTGGCTTAGAAAGACCACCAAAAATTCTGACATTTTCATCCCCAACTACAAGATTTTCAGACAAGATAGAACGGCCAAAGGGGGCGGTGTTGCAATCTATTGCAAAGATTGCCTGCAGAGTTCTGTTTTACTATCCAGGTCTGTTCCCAAACAATTTGAACTTCTACTTTTAAAAATCCACCTCTCTAAAAACAAGTCTCTCACCGTTGCCGCCTGCTATAGACCACCCTCTGCCCCCAGCTGTGCTCTGGACACTATATGTGAACTGATTGCCCCCCATCTATCTTCAGAGCTCGTGCTGCTAGGCGACCTAAATTTTAACATGCTTAACACCCCAGCCACCCTACAATCTAAGCTTGATGCCCTCAATCTCACACAAATTATCAATGAACCTACCAGGTACCACCCCAATTCCGTAAACACGGGTACCCTCATAGATATCATCCTAACAAACTTGCCCTCCAAATACACCTCTGCTGTTTTCAACCAAGATCTCAGCGATCACTGCCTCATTGCCTGCATCCGTAATGGGTCAGCGGTCAAACGACCTCCACTCATCACTGTCAAACGCTCCCTGAAACACTTCAGCGAGCAGGCCTTTCTAATCGACCTGGCCGAGGTATCCTGGAAGGATATTGATCTCATCCCGTCAGTAGAGGATGCCTGGACATTTTTTAAAAATGCCTTCCTCACCATCTTGAATAAGCATGCCCCATTCAAGAAATTTAGAACCAGGAACAGATACAGCCCTTGGTTCTCTCCTGACCTGACTGCCCTTAACCAACAGAAAAACATCCTATGGCGTTCTGCATTAGCATCGAACAGCCCCCGTGATATGCAACTTTTCAGGGAAGCTAGAAACCAGTATACACAGGCAGTTAGAAAAGCCAAGGCTAGCTTTTTCAAGCAGAAATTTGCTTCCTGCAACACAAATTCAAAAAAGTTCTGGGACACTGTAAAGTCCATGGAGAATAAGAACACCTCCTCCCAGCTTCCAACTGCTCTGAAGATAGGAAACACTGTCACCACCGACAAATCCACTATAATTGAGAATTTCAATAAGCATTTTTCTACGGCTGGCCATGCTTTCCACCTGGCTACCCCTACCCCGGACAACAGCACTGCCCTCCCCTCTGCTACTCGCCCAAGCCTTCCCCATTTCTCTTTCTCCCAAATACAGTCAGCTGATGTTCTAAAAGAGCTGCAAAATCTGGACCCTTACAAATCAGCCGGGCTAGATAATCTGGACCCTTTCTTTCTAAAACTATCTGCTGAAATTGTTGCCACCCCTATTACTAGCCTTTTCAACCTCTCTTTCGTGTCGTCTGAGATTCCCAAAGATTGGAAAGCAGCTGCGGTTATCCCCCTCTTCAAAGGGGGGGACACTCTTGACCCTAACAGCTACAGACCTATATCTATCCTACCCTGCCTTTCTAAGGTCTTCGAAAGCCAAGTCAACAAACAGATTACCGACCATTTCGAATCCCACCATACCTTCATGTCAATCACCACATCCTCATCGGCAGACTCGACAGCCTTGGTTTCTCTAATGATTGCCTCGCCTGGTTCACCAACTACTTCTCTGATCGAGTTCAGTGTGTCAAATCGGAGGGTCTGTTGTCCGGGCCTCTGGCAGTCTCCATGGGGGTGCCACAGGGTTCAATTCTTGGACCGACTCTCTTCTCTGTATACATCAATGATGTCGCTCTTGCTGCTGGTGATTCTCTGATCCACCTCTACGCAGACGACCCTATTCTGTATACTTCTGGCCCTTCTTTTGACACTGTGTTAACAACCCTCCAGGCGAGCTTCAATGCCATACAACTCTCCTTCCGTGGCCTCCAATTGCTCTTAAATACAAGTAAAACTAAATGCATGCTCTTCAACCGATCGCTGCCTGCACCTGCCCGCCTGTCCAACATCACTACTCTGGACGGCTCTGACTTAGAATATGTGGACAACTACAAATACCTAGGTGTCTGGTTAGACTGTAAACTCTCCTTCCAGACTCACATCAAACATCTCCAATCCAAAGTTAAATCTAGAATTGGCTTCCTATTCCGCAACAAAGCATCCTTCACTCATGCTGCCAAACATACCCTTGTAAAACTGACCATCCTACCAATCCTCGACTTCGGTGATGTCATTTACAAAATAGCCTCCAAAACCCTACTCAATAAATTGGATGCAGTCTATCACAGTGCCATCCGTTTTGTCACCAAAGCCCCATATACTACCCACCACTGCGACCTGTACACTCTCGTTGGCTGGCCCTCGCTTCATACTCGTCGCCAAACCCACTGGTTCCAGGTCATCTACAAGACCCTGCTAGGTAAAGTCCCCCCTTATCTCAGCTCGCTGGTCACCATAGCAACACCTACCTGTAGCACGCGCTCCAGCAGGTTTATCTCTCTGGTCACCCCCAAAACCAATTCTTACTTTGGCCGCCTCTCCTTCCAGTTCTCTGCTGCCAATGACTGGAACGAACTACAAAAATCTCTGAAACTGGAAACACTTATCTCCCTCACTAGCTTTAAGCACCAGCTGTCAGAGCAGCTCATAGATTACTGCACCTGTACATAGCCCATCTATAATTTAGCCCAAACAACTACCTCTTTACCTACTGTATTTATTTATTTATTTTGCTCCTTTGCACCCCATTATTTCTGTCTCTACTTTGCGCTTTCTTCCACTGCAAACCAACCATTCCAGTGTTTTTAGTTTTTATTTTACTTGCTGTGTTGTATTAACTTCGCCACCATGGCCTTTTTATATTTTTATTTATTTATACATATATTTGTTTGCCTTCACCTCCCTTATCTCACCTCACTTGCTCACATTGTATATAGACTTATTTTTTTTTCACTGTATCATTGACTATATGTTTGTTTTACTCCATGTGTAACTATGTGTTGTTGTATGTGTCGAACTGCTTTGCTTTATCTTGGCCAGGTCGCAATTGTAAATGAGAACGTGTTCTCAATTTGCCTACCTGGTTAAATAAAGGTTAAATAAAAATAAAAAATAAATAAAAATTGTGTTCTTGGACAGGCTCAGGGACTGTAGGGTCATTGTATTCTTGGACAGGCTCAGGGACTGTAGAGTCATTGTGTTCTTGGACAGGCTCAGGGACTGTAGAGTCATTGTGTTCTTGGACAGGCTCAGGGACTGTAGAGTCATTGTGTTCTTGGACAGGCTCAGGGACTGTAGAGTCATTGTGTTCTTGGACAGGCTCAGGGACTGTAGAGTCATTGTGTTCTTGGACAGGCTCAGGGACTGTAGAGTCATTGTGTTCTTGGACAGGCTCAGGGACTGTAACGTCCATTGTGTTCTTGGACAGGCTCAGGGACTGTAGAGTCATTGTGTTCTTGGACAGGCTCAGGGACTGTAGAGTCATTGTGTTCTTGGACAGGCTCAGGGACTGTAGAGTCATTGTGTTCTTGGACAGGCTCAGGAACTGTAGAGTCATTGTGTTCTTGGACAGGCTCAGGGACTGTAGAGTCATTGTGTTCTTGGACAGGCTCAGGGACTGTAGAGTCATTGTGTTCTTGGACAGGCTCAGGGACTGTAGAGTCATTGTGTTCTTGGACAGGCTCAGGGACTGTAGAGTCATTGTGTTCTTGGACAGGCTCAGGGACTGTAACGTCCATTGTGTTCTTGGACAGGCTCAGGGACTGTAGAGTCATTGTGTTCTTGGACAGGCTCAGGGACTGTAGAGTCATTGTGTTCTTGGACAGGCTCAGGGACTGTAGAGTCATTGTGTTCTTGGACAGGCTCAGGGACTGTAGAGTCATTGTGTTCTTGGACAGGCTCAGGGACTGTAGAGTCATTGTGTTCTTGGACAGGCTCAGGGACTGTAGAGTCATTGTGTTCTTGGACAGGCTCAGGGACTGTAACGTCCATTGTGTTCTTGGACAGGCTCAGGGACTGTAGAGTCATTGTGTTCTTGGACAGGCTCAGGGACTGTAACGTCCATTGTGTTCTTGGACAGGCTCAGGGACTGTAGAGTCATTGTGTTCTTGGACAGGCTCAGGGACTGTAGGGTCATTGTATTCTTGGACAGGCTCAGGGACTGTAGAGTCATTGTGTTCTTGGACAGGCTCAGGGACTGTAGAGTCATTGTGTTCTTGGACAGGCTCAGGGACTGTAGAGTCATTGTGTTCTTGGACAGGCTCAGGGACTGTAGAGTCATTGTGTTCTTGGACAGGCTCAGGGACTGTAGAGTCATTGTGTTCTTGGACAGGCTCAGGGACTGTAGAGTCATTGTGTTCTTGGACAGGCTCAGGGACTGTAACGTCCATTGTGTTCTTGGACAGGCTCAGGGACTGTAGAGTCATTGTGTTCTTGGACAGGCTCAGGGACTGTAGAGTCATTGTGTTCCTGGACAGGCTCAGGGACTGTAGGGTCATTGTGTTCCTGGACAGGCCCAGGGACTGTAGGGTCATTGTGTTCTTGGACAGGCTCAGGAACTGTAGAGTCATTGTGTTCTTGGACAGGCTCAGGGACTGTAGAGTCATTGTGTTCTTGGACAGGCTCAGGGACTGTAGGGTCATTGTGTTCCTGGACAGGCCCAGGGACTGTAGGGTCATTGTGTTATTGGACAGGCTCAGGGACTGTAGGGTCATTGTATTCTTGGACAGGCTCAGGAACTGTAGAGTCATTGTGTTCTTGGACAGGCTCAGGAACTGTAGAGTCATTGTGTTCTTGGACAGGCTCAGGAACTGTAGAGTCATTGTGTTCTTGGACAGGCTCAGGGACTGTAGAGTCATTGTGTTCTTGGACAGGCTCAGGGACTGTAGAGTCATTGTGTTCTTGGACAGGCTCAGGGACTGTAGAGTCATTGTGTTCTTGGACAGGCTCAGGGACTGTAGGGTCATTGTGTTCCTGGACAGGCCCAGGGACTGTAGGGTCATTGTGTTCTTGGACAGGCTCAGGAACTGTAGAGTCATTGTGTTCTTGGACAGGCTCAGGGACTGTAGAGTCATTGTGTTCTTGGACAGGCTCAGGGACTGTAGGGTCATTGTGTTCCTGGACAGGCCCAGGGACTGTAGGGTCATTGTGTTCTTGGACAGGCTCAGGGACTGTAGGGTCATTGTATTCTTGGACAGGCTCAGGAACTGTAGAGTCATTGTGTTCTTGGACAGGCTCAGGAACTGTAGAGTCATTGTGTTCTTGGACAGGCTCAGGAACTGTAGAGTCATTGTGTTCTTGGACAGGCTCAGGGACTGTAGAGTCATTGTGTTCTTGGACAGGCTCAGGGACTGTAGAGTCATTGTGTTCTTGGACAGGCTCAGGGACTGTAGAGTCATTGTGTTCTTGGACAGGCTCAGGGACTGTAGAGTCATTGTGTTCTTGGACAGGCTCAGGGACTGTAGAGTCATTGTGTTCTTGGACATGGCGATTCCACGCGAAGACGATAAGAACCAAACCTTTTTTTTAGGTATCGGCGTCCACCAGCTTACACCTCGGCGAAATCACTCTTGACGAAATGTGTACCGCGCACCTTTGTGTGTTTGGCGATGGTGAAGTTGTTAGCCACTAATCACCTTTTTTTTATATGACATCCACATCGACCGGGAAACTGGAAGCTCACAACACCCTTACATTTGGATGATATTGAACATAGAGGCACTGAACAATGTTCAATAGCAACTCCTTCGCAAGGGGGTTGGAATTTAAATGTACTCATTGCTATTAATAAAGTCAGACTTTAGCCTTTTAGCTAGCTAATGCTAATAGCTAGCTAATGCTAAAAAGCCTGATAATGCTATAAAGCCTGATAACGATAAAAAGCTAATGCTAAAAAGCCTGATAGCTAGCTAATGCTAAAAAGCCTGATAATGCTATGAAGCCTGATAATGATAAAAAGCTAATGCTAAAAAGCCTGATAGCTAGCTAATGCTAAAAGCCTGATAATGCTATAAAGCCTGATAATGATAAAAAGCTAATGCTAAAAAGCCTGATAGCTAGCTAATGCTATAAAGCCTGATAATGATAAAAAGCCTGATAATGATAAAAAGCTAATGCTAAAAATCCTGATAGCTAGCTAATGTTAAAAACAATAGCCGGAAGTACATCCCTTAGTATCAAGTGGAATGGAATGTGGGAGGAGATAAGAATCAGTACTATTCCTGGACTAATGAAGATTGACAGCACTTGTTAGTCCTGGGAAAACGGCCCTTACGTTATCCAGCTGGTAGGCACCTTAATTTGGGGAGGACGGCTCATAATAATGGCTGGAATGGAGCTAATGGAATGTAAACCATGTTGTTTGATGTGTTTGATACCATTCCACTGATTCCGCTCCAGTCATTACCACGAGCCTGTCCCCCCCAAATGAAGGTGCCACCAACCTCCTGTGTTAGACACACACACACACACACACACACACACACACACACACACACACACACACACACACACACACACACACACACACACACACATTCACCCACCCTTGTCTCTTCTTCCCGACCTTTGATTTAAACATAGGCCTGCCAAGAGAATAATGAGACTCATGCTGATAGCTTTATTTTCTCATTCCCTCTGACCTGATCTCCCTTCAAAATGTCTTTATTTTCTCATTCCCTCTGACCTGACCTCCCTTCAAAATGTCTTTATTTTCTCATTCCCTCTGACCTGACCTCCCTTCAACTGGTCTTTATTTTCTCATTCCCTCTGACCTGATCTCCCTTCAACTTGTCTCTATTTTCTCATTCCCTCTGACCTGATCTCCCTTCAACTGGTCTTTATTTTCTCATTCCCTCTGACCTGATCTCCCTTCAACTTGTCTTTATTTTCTCATTCCCTCTGACCTGATCTCCCTTCAACTTGTCTTTATTTTCTCATTCCCTCTGACCTGACCTCCCCTCAACTTGTCTTTATTTTCTCATTCCCTCTGACCTGACCTCCCGTTGACACGTCTTTATTTTCTCGTTAGCTTGGAAACCTGTCTACGTCCTGTCTCCGTCTTCCTCAAGGAATCACACTGTACATTTCCTCTGGGATATGCCACGGAAGTACATGAAATATTTTAAATCATCAAAAGTATTAACCATTACTTCCAAAGTTGTATATTACTAATTTAGAATAATTTATCCAGAAAGATCCGCTTTGTCTACTCTACACGCGTTCACAGAAGTCAAAACCCAACAACTGAAGTTCAGTGCACCACTGTACTCCTCAACCTCAAAGAGAACCATCGCATTTGAAAACTTTTCAATATTAACATGCAATTTGTTCTTTTATTTATAATCTTTTAAATTTGATACAAAATTCCATCTGCCATCTGGAGGCAAGTCTCTTCCTTATTCCAAATATAGACCCTGGTCAAAATCAGTGCACTATAAAGACGATAGGGTGCCATTTTATTGTTGCATACACCAGACAGGTTCTGTTCAACAGGGTCAGCCATAGTAGTACAGTAACCTTGGAGCAAATTAGGGTTATTAAGTGACTAGCTCAAGGGCGCATTGACATATTTTTTTTCTGAGGTTATTCAAACCGGCAACCTTTTCGGGTTTTCTGGCCCAATCCTCTAACCACTAGGCTACCAGTCAACCTATTTAGGATGCATCGTAGATGATCGAAATGAGGAGTATTCCTAGACACACGCAGCAGGAGGGCAGCCGCGACCGCAGAGAAACAAAAGAGCATGGCTTATAAGACAAGTTGTGACGTACGGAATATCACATGTCCTGACACTATGCAGAGTCATTCCTCTCCTGCATGTTACATTGGTGCTTGACGGGCCTTTCATTCAGGATGACATTATTAAAGGAGGCATACAGGGCCGGTATCACGGACACAGATTAAGCTTTGTCCCGGACTAAAAAGCTTTGTCAATGGAGAATCTGCATTGAGAATGCATTTTAGTCTTGGTCTAGGCTTAATCTGTGTCTGAGAAAAACTTCCCTAAAGGAAACATTATGAGTAGATAACACACAAAAAAATAATCAAAAAATCTTGTTCAGCCAGCTCGGCGATGTCTCTCTCCCCAGACACACACCAGCAGGTGTCAGCAGGGCCCAGAGCCTTGTTCCCCCAGAGGAGGAGGTTAAACTGTAGAGTCTCGTTCCTCCAGAGGAGGTTATACTGTAGAGTCTTGTTCCTCCAGAGGAGGTTATACTGTAGAGTCTTGTTCCCCCAGAGGAGGTTATACTGTAGAGTCTTGTTCCTCAGGAGGAGGTTACACTGTAGAGTCTTGTTCCTCCAGAGGTGGTTATACTGTAGAGTCTTGTTCCTCCAGAGGAGGAGGTTGTACTGTAGAGTCTTGTTCCCCCAGAGGAGGTTATACTGTAGAGTCTTGTTCCTCCAGAGGAGGTTATAATGTAGAGTCTTGTTCCTCCAGAGGAGATTATACTGTAGAGTCTTGTTCCTCCAGAGGAGGTTATACTGTAGAGTCTTGTTCCTCCAGAGGAGGTTATAATGTAGAGTCTTGTTCCTCCAGAGGAGATTATACTGTAGAGTCTTGTTCCTCCAGAGTAGGAGGTTATACTGTAGAGTCTTGTTCCTCCAGAGGAGGAGGTTATACTGTAGAGACTTGTTCCTCCAGAGGAGGATATACTGTAGAGTCTTGTTCCTCCAGAGGAGGTTATACTGTAGAGTCTTGTTCCTCCAGAGGAGGTTATACTGTAGAGTCTTGTTCCTCCAGAGGAGGTTCTACTGTAGAGTCTTGTTCCTCCAGAGGAGGTTATAATGTAGAGTCTTGTTCCTCCAGAGGAGGTTATACTGTAGAGTCTTGTTCCTCCAGAGGAGGTTATACTGTAGAGTCTTGTTCCTCCAGAGGAGGTTATACTGTAGAGTCTTGTTCCTCCAGAGGAGGTTATACTGTAGAGTCTTGTTCCTCCAGAGGAGATTATACTGTAGAGTCTTGTTCCTCCAGAGGAGGTTATAATGTAGAGTCTTGTTCCTCCAGAGGAGGTTATACTGTAGAGTCTTGTTCCTCCAGAGGAGGTTATAATGTAGAGTCTTGTTCCTCCAGAGGAGGTTATACTGTAGAGTCTTGTTCCTCCAGAGGAGGAGGTTATACTGTAGAGTCTTGTTCCTCCAGGAGAGGTTATACTGTAGTCTTGTTCCTCCAGAGGAGGTTATACTGTAGAGTCTTGTTCCTCCAGAGGAGGAGGTTATACTGTAGAGTCTTGTTCCTCCAGGGGATGTTATTCTGTAGAGTCTTGTTCCCCCAGAGGAGGTTACACTGTAGAGTCTTGTTCCTCCAGAGGAGGTTATACTGTAGAGTCTTGTTCCTCCAGAGGAGGTTATAATGTAGAGTCTTGTTCCTCCAGGAGAAGTTCTACTGTAGTCTTGTTCCTCCAGAGGAGGTTATACTGTAGAGTCTTGTTCCTCCAGAGGAGGAGGTTATACTGTAGAGTCTTGTTCCTCCAGAGGAGGTTATACTGTAGAGTCTTGTTCCTCCAGGAGAGGTTATACTGTAGTCTTGTTCCTCCAGAGGAGGTTATACTGTAGAGTCTTGTTCCTCCAGAGGAGGAGGTTATACTGTAGAGTCTTGTTCCTCCAGGGGAGATAATTCTGTAGAGTCTTGTTCCCCCAGAGGAGGTTACACTGTAGAGTCTTGTTCCTCCAGAGGAGGGTATACTGTAGAGTCTTGTTCCTCCAGAGGAGGTTATAATGTAGAGTCTTGTTCCTCCAGAGGAGGTTATACTGTAGAGTCTTGTTCCTCCAGAGGAGGTTATAATGTAGAGTCTTGTTCCTCCAGAGGAGGTTATACTGTAGAGTCTTGTTCCTCCAGAGGAGGTTATAATGTAGAGTCTTGTTCCTCCAGAGGAGGTTATAATGTAGCGTCTTGTTCCCCCAGAGGAGGATATACTGTAGAGTCCTGTTCCTCCAGAGGAGGATATACTGTAGTCTTGTTCCTCCAGAGGAGGTTATACTGTAGAGTCTTGTTCCTCCAGAGGAGGTTGTACTGTAGAGTCTTGTTCCCCCAGAGGAGGAGGTTATACTGTAGAGTCTTGTTCCTCCAGAGGAGGTTATAATGTAGAGTCTTGTTCCTCCAGAGGAGGTTACACTGTAGAGTCTTGTTCCTCCAGAGGAGGTTATACTGTAGAGTCTTGTTCCTCCAGAGGAGGTTATACTGTAGAGTCTTGTTCCTCCAGAGGAGGTTATACTGTAGAGTCTTGTTCCTCCAGAGGAGGTTATACTGTAGAGTCTTGTTCCTCCAGAGGAGGTTATACTGTAGAGTCTTGTTCCTCCAGAGGAGGTTATAATGTAGAGTCTTGTTCCTCCAGAGGAGGTTATACTGTAGAGTCTTGTTCCTCCAGAGGAGGTTGTACTGTAGAGTCTTGTTCCTCCAGAGGAGGTTATACTGTAGAGTCTTGTTCCTCCAGAGGAGGTTATACTGTAGTCTTGTTCCTCAGGAGGAGGTTATACTGTAGAGTCTTGTTCCTCCAGAGGAGGTTATACTGTAGAGTCTTGTTCCTCCAGAGGAGGTTGTACTGTAGAGTCTTGTTCCTCCAGAGGAGGTTA
Source organism: Salvelinus alpinus (assembly GCF_045679555.1). Lineage (NCBI taxonomy): Eukaryota > Metazoa > Chordata > Actinopteri > Salmoniformes > Salmonidae > Salvelinus > Salvelinus alpinus. The sequence continues at coordinate 6,456,720 of NC_092108.1, forward strand.
TAATGTAGTCTTGTTCCTCCAGAGGAGGTTATACTGTAGAGTCTTGTTCCTCCAGAGGAGGATGTTATACTGTAGAGTCTTGTTCCTCCAGAGGAGGTTATACTGTAGAGTCTTGTTCCTCCAGAGGAGGTTATACTGTAGAGTCTTGTTCCTCCAGAGGAGGTTATAATGTAGTCTTGTTCCTCCAGAGGAGGAGGTTATACTGTAGAGTCTTGTTCCTCCAGAGGAGGAGGTTATGTAGAGTCTTATTCCTCCAGAGGAGGTTATACTGTAGAGTCTTGTTCCTCCAGAGGAGGTTATACTGTAGAGTCTTGTTCCTCCAGAGGAGGTTGTACTGTAGAGTCTTGTTCCTCCAGAGGAGGTTATACTGTAGAGTCTTGTTCCTCCAGAGGAGGTTATACTGTAGAGTCTTGTTCCTCAGGAGGAGGTTATACTGTAGAGTCTTGTTCCTCCAGAGGAGGTTATACTGTAGAGTCTTGTTCCTCCAGAGGAGGTTGTACTGTAGAGTCTTGTTCCTCCAGAGGAGGTTATAATGTAGTCTTGTTCCTCCAGAGGAGGTTATACTGTAGAGTCTTGTTCCTCCAGGGAGGATGTTATACTGTAGAGTCTTGTTCCTCCAGAGGAGGTTATACTGTAGAGTCTTGTTCCTCCAGAGGAGGTTATACTGTAGAGTCTTGTTCCTCCAGAGGAGGTTATACTGTAGAGTCTTGTTCCTCCAGAGGAGGAGGTTATACTGTAGAGTCTTGTTCCTCCAGAGGAGGAGGTTATGTAGAGTCTTATTCCTCCAGAGGAGGTTATACTGTAGAGTCTTGTTCCTCCAGAGGAGGTTATACTGTAGTCTTGTTCCTCCAGAGGAGGTTGTACTGTAGAGTCTTGTTCCCCCAGAAGAGGAGGTTATACTGTAGAGTCTTGTTCCTCCAGAGGAGGTTATAATGTAGAGTCTTGTTCCTCCAGAGGAGGTATACTATAGAGTCTTGTTCCTCCAGAGGAGGTTATACTGTAGAGTCTTGTTCCCCCAGAGGAGGAGGTTATACTGTAGAGTCTTGTTCCTCAGGAGGAGGTTATACTGTAGAGTCTTGTTCCTCCAGAGGAGGTTATACTGTAGAGTCTTGTTCCTCCAGAGGAGGTTGTACTGTAGAGTCTTGTTCCTCCAGAGGAGGTTATAATGTAGTCTTGTTCCTCCAGAGGAGGATGTTATACTGTAGAGTCTTGTTCCTCCAGAGGAGGTTATACTGTAGAGTCTTGTTCCTCCAGAGGAGGTTATACTGTAGAGTCTTGTTCCTCCAGAGGAGGTTATACTGTAGAGTCTTGTTCCTCCAGAGGAGGTTATACTGTAGAGTCTTGTTCCTCCAGAGGAGGAGGTTATACTGTAGAGTCTTGTTCCTCCAGAGGAGGAGGTTATGTAGAGTCTTATTCCTCCAGAGGAGGTTATACTGTAGAGTCTTGTTCCTCCAGAGGAGGTTATACTGTAGTCTTGTTCCTCCAGAGGAGGTTGTACTGTAGAGTCTTGTTCCCCCAGAAGAGGAGGTTATACTGTAGAGTCTTGTTCCTCCAGAGGAGGTTATAATGTAGAGTCTTGTTCCTCCAGAGGAGGTATACTATAGAGTCTTGTTCCTCCAGAGGAGGTTATACTGTAGAGTCTTGTTCCCCCAGAGGAGGAGGTTATACTGTAGAGTCTTGTTCCTCAGGAGGAGGTTACACTGTAGAGGGAATGAAAGAGACTGCAGGAGAGGACGGAGAGGTTTTATGCTGGTTCTAAACACACAAATACACACGGTCTTACCTCAAAAGCTTGTGCTTTGTGGAAATTAGTAAAATCCCATTGTGAGAGAGCTAGGCAATAGGCAGAACAGAGTGAAAAAGAAAAGAGGGCTAACATAGCTCAACAGTTTTATAATCATAGCGTTGTTTGTCATGGTAACAGACCCTCGGTGCAGGTTCACAAACCTGCATTTTTACATTCTCACTGCTAATCACATGGGAAACCTCGTAAAACAATACTACAGGAAAATTATATCGTTTTAACAATCTGAGAAACCAGGCGGCTTCATGTTATAACATTACCAATCACCAATGCTTTGTTTTCTGACTCAAACGTTATGTTTAGATGACCGAATAAATGAGTTATCTGATTATTGTTGGTGTCATCAGTCAGCTAGTTACAGTATGGTGTTACAACTTCCTGGTGTTTTCATGGTTTCAGCATTATGGAGGATGCCTGGCCAGGCCAGGCCAGTATAGCTAGCTGATGTGAAAGGCATACATTCCAAAGTGGAAAGCTTCTGTCCACTGCAGGTACACAACTTGGATTCAGCTGCGTTGCTTTTCAGAGTCTCCTCTCCTGTCCCAGACAGATGTTCTGCATATTCATGATATCCCCTAATCAATAAAGTTATCCAGGAGACACGTCTCTAACGTCAATCCATGGCGCCGCAATTAATCCCTGGCTGTCTGTCGACCTACCACACCTGAGGTTTAGTGGAGCTAACATCAGCCCTTTTCCCTATTTAGTGCACTACTTTGGACCAGAGCCCTATGGACCATCATCAAAAGCAGTGCACTATAGAGGGAATAGGGTGCCATTTGGGACTCAACTGAGGTGACAGGTAAAGAGACAGTAGGAAGTTAAGGTAAGGTTAGCAGGGCACTACATAGGGAATAGGGGACTGTTATGGACCCACCTGAGGTGACAGGTAAAGAGACAGTAGGAAGGTAAGTTAAGGTTAGCAGGGCACTACATAGGGAATAGGGGACTGTTATGGACCCACAAGAGGTGACAGGTAAAGAGACAGTAGGAAGTTAAGGTAAGGTTAGCAGGGCACTACATAGGGAATAGGGGACTGTTATGGACCCACTTGAGGTGACAGGTAAAGAGACAGTAGGAAGTTAAAGTAAGGTTAGCAGGGCACTACATAGGGAATAGGGGACTGTTATGGACCCACATGAGGTGACAGGTAAAGAGACAGTAGGAAGTTAAGGTAAGGTTAGCAGGGCACTACATAGGGTTTAGGGGACTGTTATGGACTCACCTGAGGTGACAGGTATAGAGACAGTAGGAAGGTAAGTTAAGGTTAGCAGGGCACTACATAGGGAATAGGGGACTGTTATGGACCCACCTGAGGTGACAGGTAAAGAGACAGTAGGAAGGTAAGTTAAGGTTAGCAGGGCACTACATAGGGAATAGGGGACTGTTATGGACCCACCTGAGATGACAGGTATAGAGACAGTAGGAAGTTAAGGTAAGGTTAGCAGGGCACTACATAGGGAATAGGGGACTGTTATGGACTCACCTGAGGTGACAGGTATAGAGACAGTAGGAAGGTAAGTTAAGGTTAGCAGTGCACTACATAGGGAATAGGGGACTGTTATGGACCCACCTGAGGTGACAGGTAAAGAGACAGTAGGAAGTTAAGGTAAGGTTAGCAGGGCACTACATAGGGAATAGGGGACTGTTATGGACTCACCTGAGGTGACAGGTATAGAGACAGTAGGAAGGTAAGTTAAGGTTAGCAGTGCACTACATAGGGAATAGGGGACTGTTATGGACCCACCTGAGGTGACAGGTAAAGAGACAGTAGGAAGGTAAGTTAAGGTTAGCAGTGCACTACATAGGGAATAGGGGACTGTTATGGACCCACCTGAGGTGACAGGTAAAGAGACAGTAGGAAGTTAAGGTAAGGTTAGCAGGGCACTACATAGGGAATAGGGGACTGTTATGGACTCACCTGAGGTGACAGGTATAGAGACAGTAGGAAGTTAAGGTAAGGTTAGCAGTGCACTACATAGGGAATAGGGGACTGTTATGGACTCACATGAGGTGACAGGTAAAGAGACAGTAGGAAGTTAAAGTGAATGACCTGATGTAGTGGTTCTTGTCAACACGTCACTAGGAAGATCAGAGGGGGCAGATTTACATCCCAAATGGCATCCCGTTCCCTATAGTGTACTACTGTTGACTAGGGCCCATGCACTATTTAGGGGATTAGGGTGCCATTTGGCACTCAGACTCAGTCAAAGCTCAGAGTGAAACGTTAAGTGTAGAAAAGGGTGACTCCTTATCAATCTGGTTACTGTGAGGCTTGGAAAGAACACACTTAAAATGTTGTGTGTGTGTGTGTGTGTGTGTGTGTGTGTGTGTGTGTGTGTGTGTGTGTGTGTGTGTGTGTGTGTGTGTGTGTGTGTGTGTGTGTGTGTGTGATTGTGAGAGAGTAAAACGTGTAGCCACATATTTTCACTCTAGCACAGTGGTTTGAGACAAAACAATGTTTTGAAGAATTTCCCACGCCACACCACACCCTAAATCTAATGACTCATCCTTAATATATATATATTTTTACAACAAATAACCTTCAATTCATTGAATTTTCATCTCTTATCAAAATGAAAAGAAACCAATAAACACACTTAGTAGGTTTATATTGTTGTGCACGCCTCTTCTTCCTGTGTGGTTATCTAAAGCCACGCCTCTTCTTCCTGTGTGGTTATCTAAAGCCACACCTCTTCTTCCTGTGTGGTTATCTAAGGCCACACCTCTTCTTCCTGTGTGGTTATCTAATGCCACGCCTCTTCTTCCTGTGTGGTTATCTAAAGCCACGCCTCTTCTTCCTGTGTGGTTATCTAAAGCCACACCTCTTCTTCCTGTGTGGTTATCTTAGGCCACACCTCTTCTTCCTGTGTGGTTATCTAATGCCACGCCTCTTCTTCCTGTGTGGTTATCTAATGCCACGCCTCTTCTTCCTGTGTGGTTATCTAATGCCACGCCTCTTCTTCCTGTGTGGTTATCTAATGCCACACCTCTTCTTCCTGTGTGGTTATCTAATGCCACGCCTCTTCTTCCTGTGTGGTTATCTAATGCCACGCCTCTTCTTCCTGTGTGGTTATCTAATGCCACGCCTCTTCTTCCTGTGTGGTTATCTAAGGCCACACCTCTTCTTCCTGTGTGGTTATCTAAGGCCACGCCTCTTCTTCCTGTGTGGTTATCTAAGGCCACACCTCTTCTTCCTGTGTGGTTATCTAAGGCCACACCTCTTCTTCCTGTGTGGTTATCTAAGGCCACGCCTCTTCTTCCTGTGTGGTTGCAACCTGGATTTAAAATATATTTTGGGGGGGTTTGTATCATTTGAATTACACAACATGCCTACCATTTCGAAAATGCAAAATATTTTTTGTGTGTGAAACAAACAAGAAATTAGACAAAAAAACTGAAAACTTGAGCGTGCATGACTACTCACCCCCCCCCCCCCCCCACCCCCCAAAGTCAATACTTTGTTGAACCACCTTTTGCAGCAATTACAGCTGCAAGTCTCTTGGGGTATGTCTCTATAAGCTTGGCACATCTAGCCACATCTAGCCACTGCTCCAAGTCCTTCAAGTTGGATGGGTTCCGTTGGTCTACAGCAATCTTTAAGTCATACCACAGATTGTCAATTGGATTGAGGTCTGGGCTTTGACTAGGCCATTCGAAGACATTTAAATGTTTCACTTTCAACCACTCGAGTGTTGCTTTAGCAGTATGCTTTGTGTCATTGTCCTGCTGGAAGGTGAACCTCTGAAACAGGTTTCCCTCAAGAATTTCCCTGTATTTAGCACCATCCATCATCCCTTCAATTCTGACCAGTTTCCCAGTCCCTGCTGATGAAAAACATCCCCACAGCATGATGCTGCCACCACCATGGTGGCCATGGATGATGTTCTCAGGGTGATGAGAGGTGTTGGGCTTGTGCCATACACAGCATTTTCCTTGATGGCTCAAAAGCTAAATTTTAGTCTCATCTGACCAGAATACCTTCTTCCACATGTTTGGGGAGTCTCCCACATGCCTTTTGGCGAACACCAAACATCTTTGCTTATTTTTTTCTTTAAGCAACGGCTTTTTTTCTGGCCACTCTTCCGTAAAGCCCAGCTCTGTGGAGTGTACGGTTTAAAGTGGTCTTATGGACAGATACTCCAATCTCCTCTGTGGAGCTTTGCAGCTCCTTCAGGGTTATCTTTGGTCTCTTTGTTGCCTCTCTGATTAATACGCTTCTTGCCTGGTCTGTGAGTTTTGGTGGGCGGCCCTCTCTTGGCAGGTTTGTTGTGGTGCCATATTCTTTCCATTTATTAATAATGGAGTTAATGGTGCTCTGTGGGATGTTCAAACTTTCTGATATTTTTTTTATAACCCAACCATGATCTGTACATCTCCACAACTTTGTCCCTGACCTGTTTGGAGAGCTCCTTGGTCTTCATGGTGTCGCTTTCTTGGTGGTGCCCCTTGCTTAGTGGTGTTGCAGACTCTGGGGCCTTTCAGAACAGGTGTACATGTACTGAGATCATGTGACACTTAGGTGGACTTTATTTAACTAATTATGTGACTTCTGAAGCTAATTGGTTGCAACAGATCTTATTTAGGGGCTTCATAGCAAAGGGGGTGAATAAATATGCACACACCACTTTACAGTTTTGAATTTCTTGAAACAAGTAATTGTTTTCATTTCACTTCACCAATTTGAAATATTTTGTGTACGTCTATTATATGAAATCTAAATGAATATCCATGTGAATTACAGGTTGTATTGCAAGGCGCGGTAGACAGAATGAGACAGAGAGATGAAAGGAGGGACATCTTCTCTTTATCTGTCTCTAATCTAGTGGGTGAGATGACGGATGGAGAAATACCATCCCTCTCCTCTGGCTTAGCTTTTAGTGTCCTCTTTAGATTCATTTATCTTCACGCCCCTGGGTTATCCCTCCCTCTTTCCTCTCTCCTCTCCTCCATTCTCATCTCCCTCTCTCTCTCTCTCTTTCTCCCTCCACTGTCCTCAATCTACCTCTCCTCTCTTTTCGTCAGTAAACAAGGGGATTCCCATCCTGTCTTCCCAGCCCAGGAGTTGATGAAGTGTCGATAGCTCTGAAGTAGAAGTTTTTGTCTCATCTCCCTTCAGACAACTTCATTCATGACAATGACTTTGAAATTGTAATGGAGCCCAGCCTTATACGTCCGACCCACGATTCAAACTTGTGTCCACAACAACACCACTACTAACTAGCCTACTAACTAAAACACGTAATTCTTAAAAATACTTAACTCTGAAAAACACATCCTCTCTCTCTCTCTAATATGTTCTGAGGGGAGCGGTTCCAAGGGATGGCATGGGGCTACAGCAGCAGCTAGAGACGAGAACTCACAGGCTCAGTGTATCCTTGACTGAATCAAGCTGGGCTTCGAGAGTCTTCTTCAGAGTAGACTCACAGGCTCAGTGTATCCTTGACTGAATCAAGCTGGGCTTCGAGAGTCTTCTTCAGAGTAGACTCACAGGCTCAGTGTATCCTTGACTGAATCAAGCTGGGCTTCGAGAGTCTTCTTCAGAGTAGACTCACAGGCTCAGTGTATCCTTGACTGAATCAAGCTGGGCTTCGAGAGTCTTCTTCAGAGTAGACTCACAGGCTCAGTGTATCCTTGACTGAATCAAGCTGGGCTTCGAGAGTCTTCTTCAGAGTAGACTCACAGGCTCAGTGTATCCTTGACTGAATCAAGCTGGGCTTCGAGAGTCTTCTTCAGAGTAGACTCACAGGCTCAGTGTATCCTTGACTGAATCAAGCTGGGCTTCGAGAGTCTTCTTCAGAGTAGACTCACAGGCTCAGTGTATCCTTGACTGAATCAAGCTGGGCTTCGAGAGTCTTCTTCAGAGTAGACTCACAGGCTCAGTGTATCCTTGACTGAATCAAGCTGGGCTTCGAGAGTCTTCTTCAGAGTAGACTCACAGGCTCAGTGTATCCTTGACTGAATCAAGCTGGGCTTCGAGAGTCTTCTTCAGAGTAGACTCACAGGCTCAGTGTATCCTTGACTGAATCAAGCTGGGCATTTGGGCTTCGAGACACTTCTTCAAAGTAGACAGACACAGTCTGACAATGTATAATGACACGGTACAGTATACACACCGGTGTGTCCATCATCACCTGTAATATACATATAATTATATCATCTTATATTCCAATCTTCAGTAAACATGTTCTATAATATAACTTAACTCATTACAACATACAGTATGTATCCATGACATCCTCATTATTGCAGCAGTATGGAAGTATAGAATCATCCGTCTTCTCCGTAGTGACATCACCATCATTTAGTTATGGAGCGATGAGGATCTATTTTAAGGATTTTTTTTTTTAAGCGACAGAAGATGTTTGAAAGTAATGAATGGAGGACTAAGCTAATTTTAGACGGCTGGTTCTATACATATTTTCCCTCCGCTCGTCAAGTAAAAGCAGCGGTGAGCAATCCACAACCACAGGAAGGAAGTTCTATACCTGTTTTATGTTACAAGAAGACAATAGTTTAGAAGAACTAGAACTAGTGGAGACACCTACAGTGTACGTCAGTGGAGGCTACTCAGAGGAGGAACGGGAGGACCATCCTCCTCAGTGAATTTCAGAAAAAAAACATTTAAAAAAGTGATCCTTTTTAGATAAAACTATACTAAATATATTCATGTAAGTAAATAATTGATGAAAACACATTGTTTTGCAATGAAGGTCTACAGTAGCCTCAACAACACTCTGTATGGTAGCACCATGGTGTAGCCGGAGGACAGATTGTTGACATCAATATTTCCCCTTCCATAGACATACACACTAATTATGACAACTTCTGGAGGACATCCTCCAACCTATCAGAGTTCTTGCAGCATAAACTGACATGTTGTCCACCCAATCAAATGATCAGAGTGTCACAAATGTAGAGAGGAGTAGGCAGGAGGCAGTCGCAGGTTTAGAACGACTTCATTTATTAAAGCACCATATATAAAATCAGGACGAAACCCAAAGTGCAAAATAATAAAGTACTCAGGAAATAGTAGGAGAGATTCTTCTCAGGAAAACAAGCAACATTTACAATGACCGACAAAGACGAATGACAGAGGTAGTGTATATATACAGTGATAGAGTGGGGATTGGAACCAGGTGTGTGTAATGATGACGAGACAAGTCTGGGGTTGATGAGTGAAGGGTGTTTGCCCTGTAAGCATAAGCTACAGTTAGCTAGCATGTGGAGAGTAAGAGAGAGAGGAGAGTGAGAGAGAGGAGCGTGAGAGACAGGAGAGTGAGAGAGAGAGAGAGAGGAGAGAGGAGAGTGAGAGAGAGGAGAGTGAGAGAGAGAGTGAGAGAGTGATATCTCATTTAGGACTGTCCCCGACTAAAAAAATTGATCGGTCAACATATTTAAACATGTAGTTAATAAATCAACTACATGTTGGCAACTGAGCTTGTCAGATGCTTTAAGCACTGATATTACAAATGAAGACACAAAAATTATTAAAGAGGGAGCCAGAGACCAATATAGCCAAACCAGAAGAATAAAACCCTATTTCCTACCTGACCCCCCTCCTTCCGCTGCCCACTGCTCCCTAGTTATCCTACCATTTCTACTGATCCGAATGCCTAGTTATCCTACCATTTCTACTGATCCGAATGCCAAGTTATCCTACCATTTCTACTGATCCGAATGCCAAGTTATCCTACCATTTCTACTGATCCGAATGCCAAGTTATCCTACCATTTCTACTGATCCGAATGCCAAGTTATCCTACCATTTCTACTGATCCGAATGCCAAGTTATCCTTCCATTTCTACTGATCCGAATGCCAAGTTATCCTACCATTTCTACTGATCCGAATGCCTAGTTATCCTACCATTTCTACTGATCCGAATGCCAAGTTATCCTACCATTTCTACTGATCTGAATGCCAAGTTATCGTACCATTTCTACTGATCCACGAGCCAAGTTATCCTACCATTTCTACTGATCCGAATGCCAAGTTATCCTACCATTTCTACTGATCCGAATGCCAAGTTATCCTACCATTTCTACTGATCCGAATGCCAAGTTATCCTACCATTTCTACTGATCCGAATGCCAAGTTATCGTACCATTTCTACTGATCGGAATGCCAAGTTGTCATTTTTATATAAACACTTTCATGGAACAGTTTCATTTCATTTATAATAAAGTCTTCATATCTCAAAATCTATGTAGAAATTATATCTAAATGAAAATGATACAAATCTAAAAGTAACTTCTATTGCCAATATGTAAAAATAGACTACATAAAGCCAACAAAAACACTGCAGCCTCCGAGTAGAAAATATCCTGATAAAAATAAATATCCTATCAATTACATTGGCTATGCATGGCATGTCTGCAAGGAACTTAAACCAGTGTATCAACTATTGTCACGACTTCCGCCGGAGTCGGTCCATCTCCTCAAGAGTAGTGCACTATATAGGGAATAGGGTGCCAATTGGGTTCAAGAGTAGTGCACTACATAGGGAATAGGGTGCCATTTGGTGTCAAAAGTTGTGCACTTTATAGGGAATAGGGTGCCATTTGGTGTCTAAAGTAGTGCACTACATAGGGAATAGGGTGCCATTTGGGGTGAAGAGTAGTGCACTATATAGGGAATAGGGTGCCATTTAGGGTCAAGAGTAGTGCACTACATAGGGAATAGGGTGCCTCTCCTTGTTCGGGCGGCGTTCGGCGGTCGACGTCACCAGCCTTCTAGCCATCAGCGATCCACTTTTCATTTTCCATTTGTTTTGTCTTTGTCTTACACACCTGGTTTCAATCCCCCAATTACCTGTTCATTATTTAACCCTCTGTTCCACCATGTTTGTTTGTGAGTGTTTGTTTCTATGTAGGAAGGTCTGTTATTGTTGGCTCGGTTTTGTATTGCATTGATTATATGTTGAGTAAAATACGTTTATTTACTCAGATCTGCTGTCCTGCGCCTGACACCAGCTACACATAGACTGCCTGACAACTATTAACTTGGGTTCAGCCTGAAGCTTGCTCTAAAATATTCTGGGAACCTCAGAGCCCTTATGAAGAAAGATTACAGTCAGGGTGCAGTGTAACTGCAGCTATACTGCAATTACTGAGTCCAAAATACCGTAGTCGACTGCGGTTACTGTGATCTCTGGACAGGCGGACACAGCTGTAGGCTATTTGTGCAAGGGATAAGAAGTCATCGGGTTGGATTTTTTTCCCCATGACATTTTTTCCCCTCTTTTCATGCTGAGTGGTCGAAAGGGAGAGAGCTGGAAAGATTTTTCAAATAGGCTAAGTTGAGGAACTGTTGTCATTCTCAGTGGATATAAAAACACATTTTGTTTACTTGCTTTTTTGAGATGAGGATTTTTTTTTTTTTAAGAAGCTCCACAGTGATGGTGAGTTAAGACAATCAGAAAGAGTATCAGATTCCCCTCAACTGGACACATTTGATAAGCCTACATTTACGCGCAGGCCAGGTAACCTATCATAACAATAAACACCCTGACAATAACCACAGCATGTATTGTTATTGGAGCCCCAACAATCCTATGCCCGCTAGGCCTATCATAACATCAGTGTGTATCCATGTTGATGCTGATATGTATCATGATGTCGCCAAGGCCTGTTAGCCAATAGAAGGGGCCGGGACTTTAATCAGGAAATCAATTCTGTTTTCGATTGGCTGTTCTGGGTTTGAGAATGGATGGCAATCTGAGGACTCAGAGGATGCACCCCAAATGGCAACCTGTATGTACCTAAAGAGTTCTGGTCAAGAGTAGTGCACTATATAGGGAATAGGGTGCCATTTGGGGTCAAAAGTAGTGCACTACACAGGGAATAGGGTGCCATTTGGCACGTAACCACTGAAAACCACCTCTGCCAAAGCCACAATTACTGAGGAATCTCACACCTTGTTGTGACTAGAGGAGTAAATCCAACTGTCTATTTTCAGGATAATCTGCTATTACGGAGCCAAACATGCACTATTTTGACAATTTCTTTAACACCTCACACCAAAAGCCTCAATTATCCCTTGACATGTCTTGAATTAACATAATGTATGTCTTAGATGCATGATGTTCAGGAAATGCTTTTCATATTGCAAAACCACTGGACTGTAGCAGCCTATTGATCCGGATCATAATGCAGTAGGCGACTAGGATTCAGAGGCTGTACACCTCCATCTGTTCCGTTGTCCCACAAAGACTGAGAAATGTATTTCATGGTTTTAATAGCTGACTATTTCAATATCAAGTGGGACTTGACCTTGAATAGGAATTAACTGTCTCCCAAATGGCACCCTAATCCCTAAATAGTGCACTACTTTTAACCAGGGTTCATAGGGCCATTTCGGACGCAGACTGAGATTATAAATTATGAGCTTTACAATAAGGGGGATATAGAAGAGTATCATCAGGAGAATGTAGAGGAGTATCATCAGGTAGAGGAGTATCATCAGGTAGAGGAGTATCATCAGGTAGAGGAGTATCATCAGGTAGAGGAGTATCATCAGGTAGAGGAGAATCATCAGGTAGAGGAGTATCATCAGGAAGAGGAGTATCATCAGGTAGAGGAGTATCATCAGGTAGAGGAGTATCATCAGGGGAATGTAGAGAAGTATCATCAGGTAGAGGAGTATCATCAGGTAGAGGAGATTCATCAGGTAGAGGAGTATCATCAGGTAGAGGAGAATCATCAGGTAGAGGAGTATCATCAGGAAGAGGAGTATCATCAGGTAGAGGAGTATCATCAGGTAGAGGAGTATCATCAGGGGAATGTAGAGGAGTATCATCAGGTAGAGGAGAATCATCAGGTAGAGGAGTATCATCAGGTAGAGGAGTATCATCAGGTAGAGGAGTATCATCAGGTAGAGGAGTATCATCAGGTAGAGGAGTATCATCAGGTAGAGGAGTATCATCAGGGGAATGTAGAGGAGTATCATCAGGTAGAGGAGAATCATCAGGTAGAGGAGTATCATCAGGTAGAGGAGTTCCATCAGGTAGAGGAGTATCATCAGGTAGAGGAGTATCATCAGGTAGAGGAGTATCATGAGGGGAATGTAGAGGAGTATCATCAGGTAGAGGAGAATCATCAGGGGAATGTAGAGGAGTATCATCAGGTAGAGGAGAATCATCAGGTAGAGGAGTATCATTAGGTAGAGGAGTATCATCAGGTAGAGGAGTATCATTAGGTAGAGGAGTATCATCAGGTAGAGGAGAATCATCAGGTAGAGGAGTATCATCAGGTAGAGTAGTATCATCAGGTAAAGGAGTATCATCAGGTAGAGGAGTATCATCAGGTAGAGGAGTATCATCAGGTAGAGGAGAATCATCAGGTAGAGGAGAATCATCAGGTAGAGGAGAATCATCAGGTAGAGGAGTATCATCAAGGGAATGTAGAGGAGTATCATCAGGTAGAGGAGTATCATCAGGTAGAGGAGTTTCATCAGGTAGAGGAGTATCATCAGTTAGAGGAGTCTCATCAGGTAGAGGAGTATCATCAGGTAGAGGAGTATCATTAGGTAGAGGAGAATCATCAGGTAGAGGAGTTTCATCAGGGGAATGTAGAGAAGTATCATCAGGTAGAGGAGTATCATCAGGTAGAGGAGATTCATCAGGTAGAGGAGTATCATCAGGTAGAGGAGAATCATCAGGTAGAGGAGTATCATCAGGAAGAGGAGTATCATCAGGTAGAGGAGTATCATCAGGTAGAGGAGTATCATCAGGGGAATGTAGAGGAGTATCATCAGGTAGAGGAGAATCATCAGGTAGAGGAGTATCATCAGGTAGAGGAGTATCATCAGGTAGAGGAGTATCATCAGGTAGAGGAGTATCATCAGGTAGAGGAGTATCATCAGGTAGAGGAGTATCATCAGTTAGAGGAGTATCATCAGGTAGAGGAGTTTCATCAGGTAGAAGAGTTTCATCAGGTAGAAGAGTATCATCAGGTAGAAGAGTATCATCAGGTAGAGGAGTATCATCAGGTAGAGGAGTATCATCAGCTAGAGGAGTATCATCAGGTAGAGGAGTATCATCAGGGGAATGTAGAGGAGTATCATCAGGTAGAGGAGAATCATCAGGTAGAGGAGAATCATCAGGTAGAGGAGTATCATCAGGTAGAGGAGTATCATCAGGTAGAGGAGTATCATCAGGTAGAGGAGTATCATCAGGTAGAGGAGTATCATCAGGTAGAGGAGTATCATCAGGTAGAGGAGTTTCATCAGGTAGAGGAGTATCATCAGGTAGAGGAGTATCATCAGGTAGAGGAGTATCATCAGGTAGAGGAGTATCATCAGGGGAATGTAGAGGAGAATCATCAGGTAGAGGAGAATCATCAGGTAGAGGAGAATCATCAGGTAGAGGAGAATCATCAGGTAGAGGAGTATCATCAGGTAGAGGAGTATCATCAGTTAGAGGAGTATCATCAGGTAGAGGAGAATCATCAGGTAGAGGAGTTTCATCAGGTAGAGGAGTTTCATCAGGTAGAAGAGTATCATCAGGTAGAGGAGTATCATCAGGTAGAGGAGTATCATCAGGTAGAGGAGTATCATCAGGTAGAGGAGTATCATCAGGTAGAGAGGTATCATCAGGGGAATGTAGAGGAGTATCATCAGGTAGAGGAGAATCATCAGGTAGAGGAGAATCATCAGGTAGAGGAGTATCATCAGGTAGAGGAGTATCATCAGGTAGAGGAGTATCATCAGGTAGAGGAGTTTCATCAGGTAGAGGAGTATCATCAGGTAGAGGAGTATCATCAGGTAGAGGAGTATCATCAGGGGAATGTAGAGGAGTATCATCAGGTAGAGGAGAATCATCAGGTAGAGGAGAATCATCAGGTAGAGGAGTATCATCAGGTAGAGGAGTATCATCAGGTAGAGGAGTATCATCAGGTAGAGGAGTATCATCAGGTAGAGGAGTATCATCAGGTAGAGGAGTATCATCAGGGGAATGTAGAGGAGTATCACCAGGTAGAGGAGTATCATTAGGTAGAGTAGTATCATCAGGTAGACGAGTATCATCAGGTAGACGAGTATCATCAGGTAGAGGAGAATCATCAGGTAGAGGAGTATCATCAGGTAGACGAGTATCATCAGGTAGAGGAGTATCATCAGGTAGAGGAGTATCATCAGGTAGAGGAGTATCATCAGGTAGAGGAGTATCATCAGGTAGAGGAGTATCATCAGGTAGAGGAGTATCATCAGGTAGAGGAGTATCATCAGGTAGAGGAGTATCATTAGGTAGAGGAGTATCATCAGGTAGAGGAGAATCATCAGGTAGAGGAGAATCATCAGGTAGAGGAGTATCATCAGGTAGAGGAGTATCATCAGGTAGAGTAGTATCATTAGGTAGAGGAGTATCATCAGGTAGAGGAGTATCATCAGGTAGAGGAGTATCATCAGGTAGAGGAGTATCATCAGGTAGAGGAGTATCATCAGGTAGAGTAGTATCCATATAACAGTTATTGACATACAGGACCAGTCAATAGTTTGGACACACCTACTCATTCAAGGGTTTTTCTTTATTTTTACTATTTTCTACAATGAAGTCATCAAATCTATCAAATAACACATTTGGAATCATGTATTTACTAAAAAAAGTGTTAAACAAATCAAAAAACATTTCATATTTGAGATTCTTCAAAGTAGCCACCCTTTGCCTTGATGAAAAGCTTTGCACCCTCTTGGCATTCTCTCAACTTCACAATAACTTTTAAATTACTTCACAATTTAATTTAAATGAGGCCTAAGTGAATGGTGAAGATGTTGATTTAATTTAGAAAAACAAAAGTGTAATGATGAGTTTGTGTTATGCCTATTTATCAGCGTTGGAGATCGAGTTAATAATTGGATCATTTGACTGTACATTGTGGATTGATACCATTCTCTTTCACGTTTTACTTTGTATAAATAAGCTGTACTGGTTACTGTTTTATTTACTGTAACTCTAGTACTAATAATGTTTAAGGGACACAAAAAAAAGCTACGTATTACAGTAGGCCTTTAGAATAATACAACAAATATATTTGACTCTATGCAAGTTGATGAGCGAGGGCAAACAAACGATGCCAGTCAGACTGCACAGCCGGCCCATCGAAACTATACCAAAACTGATTTCACCACACGATAAGAGTTAGCCCCTAAAGACAAGAATAAATGAACAATAGTCTGAAGCATATTATAATTTGGGTGCAGCTTGTAATGGACAGATGCAGGGAAATGACCATCGCTTTATCAAATCCTCCTTCAGAGTCGCATGCAGGTAAAACATTTTGATTTCTATATCGTATCAGAAAGTGCATAATCCGCAGTTTCTATGACACTTCCCTTTGTCAAATAACTCTCAAAATTCAATAGGTGCAGCTACATTTCCAAACTTCACTTTTTTCCAAGAATATCCGTGCTGTCCATGCGTTCAGCACATGACCACTAGCGCTGCAGCATTGCTACTAAACAAAGACTAGTAACATAATAAACTTAGAATATGCTATTCTGTTTTCTATTAAATATATGTTCCTATTGCACACAATATTGCTTTAGACCATCCAAAACAAGATGATAATGGACTTCTTTGTGATGGACTTGAACTAGCTGTTTTCGTTTTTTCACTTATAGCCTAGAGAAACATAAGCTAATGAAAATCCTATTATGTTATAAACAACTATTATTTTTTTTTTACATGGGTATACAGTATTTACCATGAATATTGCTTCATGAAATTCATGGTTTACAATTGTTTATGCACTATTTATCAAGCCTTGGTGCTTATGTTTGCTCACCTTGCAGGTTGATATGCATCTTGATGCGTATACTAAAGGAGACGCCCCCGGCAACATTCTCAATGTTCCGTAGCGGGTACTTATAGGCTCAAAGGCCAGGCGGTTCTAGTGTAAAAGCAGCTGGGATGTTAGTCCATTTACTGAGATCGGATTGAGTTGATTTTGACCATCTGGCAGGGGTTTCATCTAAGGGAGGAAATATATCTATTCCCAAATATTTTAAATGAAAAAGGATTGTGATTCCATAAGTAGAGATGGAGTCCTCCATCGAGGTCCTGACAGGCAGTAGGGCTGATTTGGTTAGATTTGCTTTTAAACAAGAGATGGGGCTGAATTTATCATTATCTTCAATGTGTTTGGGAGGGATTGAGATACATTGTCTAGATTAACAGGGCTACGAAGCCTCTAACAAAGTTAACTACCCTACCTGAAAGGAGGGAAAAAGGGCTACCTAAGTATGGTTCCCAATCAGAGACAACGATAGACAGCTGTCCCTGATTGAGAACCATACCCGGCCAAAACATAGAAATAAAGAAACATAGAAAACAAAACATAGAATGCCCACCCCAAATCACACCCTGACCAAACCAAATAGAGAAATAAAACGGCTCTCTTAAGTCAGGGCGTGACATTCTGTGTAGTTCGGAGATTGAAGTTAGCACATTGTCAGTTTAGAACAATTGCTGGAAGTCTACCTGTACAGTAGCTAGCTCCTCTTAAAAGTAGATGAATAGACCTATTTATAAACTGGGTGGTTGGTCATTTATAGTCTTACAAAATGTGTTAATTTCACTGATAATCATAAGAAACAAGATTCTATCCATAATATCCCAATTTTTTCTGCATAGAGATGTGATACATTCTTGTCACATATTTCACGCTTTTTATTTTCTCATTCTTGTTCGCCACCCTTCTTGAAGTAACCTTTCTCATTTTAGAGAATCTGCTGTGCGGGTTGGTTGTATTATTTGAAATCAAACAAACCAGCCACCCAGTGACAGACATAGTTTGCGTACGAAATGGCAAACTATTCCCTATATAGTACATGCAGGTCAATAGTAGTGCACTATCTAGGGAATAGGGTGCCAACTCTGGTCAATAGTAGTGCACTATCTAGGGAATAGGGTGCCAACTCTGGTCAATAGTAGTGCACTATCTAGGGAATAGGGTGCCAACTCTGGTCAATAGTAGTGCACTATCTAGGGACTAGGGTGCCAACTCTGGTCAATAGTAGTGCACTATCTAGGGACTAGGGTGCCATTTCTGACGCATCTCATCTCAGCACCCAGTAGTTACAGACTATGGACTGGAAGCAATCAACTGTGGTCTCTAAGTATTTAGCATCTTCTAGTGTGAGGCCTCCTCTACCGCCTCCCATTCACTTTAAATACAAAATGAACAAATGTTCTCCCAGTGAAAATCAGAATGAGAAGATGGACCACAATAATGTGTTGTTTCTACATTGAAGATTGCTGACTCCCAATTGGCAACCTATTTCATTTACAGTGTACTACTTTTGACCAGGGTCCATATGGGCTTTGGTCAACGGTAGTGCACTATGAAGGTGGAAAGTATGTCATTTGGGACGCCGCCGGGTAGATCCCCATGGGATAGACGGACCTGCCCGTGGTTTTCATCGTGATAGAAGATGGAGTAGTACTTTAGTGCTGATTGTCAGCAGGGAAGTGGAAAATGCGAAAATGGCATATTTAGACTACATTTTACCATTCCTCTTTTGGTTAACCAATGGGGAAACAATCACGTCAAAAGCAGTTGTCAGATAAATAGGGACAGCTCCGTCTCCATACTACAGCTACGTCCCGAATAGCACCTTATCCCCTTTATAGTGCACTAGTTTGAGGCGGGCCCATATAGGGCTCTGGTGAAAAGTAACGCACCGTGTAGGGAATAGGGTGCCATTTGGGACACATTCTAGCAATCCTCTCTTCTACAGAAAATGTCACATCAATGTTGGAAATGGCATCGTTTCGTATTTTATGGTATTTCAACCTGCATACAATTCAGATTACAATGTGAATAGCATCTCCCCATTGGCCCTTACCTACACCAACTAGCACGCATGTGTCAGGTCCACGTTAACCCTTACCCTATCTGTCAGGTCCACGTTAACCCTTACCCTATCTGTCAGGTCCACGTTAACCCTTACCCTATCTGTCAGCTCCACGTTAACCCTTACCCTATCTGTCAGGTCCACGTTAACCCTTACCCTATCGGTCAGGTCCACGTTAACCCTTACCCTATCTGTCAGGTCCACGTTAACCCTTACCCCATCTGTCAGGTCCACGTTAACCCTTACCCTATCTGTCAGCTCCACGTTAACCCTTACCCTATCTGTCAGCTCCACGTTAACCCTTACCCTATCTGTCAGGTCCACGTTAACCCTTACCCTATCTGTCAGGTCCACGTTAACCCTTACCCTATCTGACATGTCCACGTTAACCATTACCCTATCTGTCAGGTCCACGTTAACCCTTACCGTATCTGTCATGTCCACGTTAACCCTTACCCTATCTGTCATGTCCACGTTAACCCTTACCCTATCTGTCATGTCCACGTTAACCCTTACCCTATCTGTCATGTCCACGTTAACCCTTACCCTATCTGTCAGGTCCACGTTAACCCTTACCCTATCTGTCAGGTCCACGTTAACCCTTACCCTATCTGTCAGGTCTACGTTAACCCTTACCCTATCTGTCAGGTCCACGTTAACCCTTACCCTATCTGTCAGGTCCACGTTAACCCTTACCCTATCTGTCAGGTCCACGTTAACCCTTACCCCATCTGTCAGGTCCACGTTAACCCTTACCCTATCTGTCAGGTCCACGTTAACCCTTACCCTATCTGTCAGGTCCACGTTAACCCTTACCCTATCTGTCAGGTCCACGTTAACCCTTACCCAATCTGTCAGCTCCACGTTAACCCTTACCCCATCTGTCAGGTCCACGTTAACCCTTACCCTATCTGTCAGGTCTACGTTAACCCTTACCCTATCTGTCAGGTCCACGTTAACCCTTACCCTATCTGTCAGGTCCACGTTAACCCTTACCCTATCTGTCAGGTCCACGTTAACCCTTACCCTATCTGTCAGGTCCACGTTAACCCTTACCCTATCTGTCAGGTCTACGTTAACCCTTACCCTATCTGTCAGGTCCACGTTAACCCTTACCCTATCTGTCAGGTCCACGTTAACCCTTACCCTATCTGTCAGGTCCACGTTAACCCTTACCCTATCTGTCAGGTCCACGTTAACCCTTACCCAATCTGTCAGCTCCACGTTAACCCTTACCCTATCTGTCAGGTCCACGTTAACCCTTACCCTATCTGACATGTCCACGTTAACCCTTACCCTATCTGTCAGGTCTGTGGTAAAAGGATACTTCGGGATTTGGCATTTAGTCAGATGAACTTCTGGATACCAAGTCCAGTATGAAGGAAGTTAGAGGTAGTTTTCCGAGCAAATGCTAATTAGCGTTAGCGTATCTGCTAGCAGATACCCATAGACTTCTAGTCATTGCGTTAGCACTTTTTAGCAATCTCATATATAAAATATATTTTGATTTGTTTAACCAAACACTTTTTTGGTTAGTACATGATTCCATATGTGTTATTTCCTAGTTATGATGTCTAGACTAGTATTATACAATGTAGAAAATAGTACAAATAAAGAAAAACACTGGAATGAGTAGTTGTGTCCAAACTTTTGACTGCTACTGTATGTAGGGCAGACCCTGGGATCCACACATGCCTCTTCAATGTTAAAAGCCCACCATCTGCAGTTTCTCACTCCCACTTTTCAATTATAGAAGACAGTTGTTGAATCCCTGATATCGCTGTGTTCAGTTTGTTCTCTTTCTTTCCTTTCCAGGTACAAAGTAAGAAATATCCCTCGTACAATACACCTCCATCTGAAGTGTTCTGCTGTTGCACGTGAAGATATACCAACAACACATTTCTTAACTTGTAGAATGAAAAGAAAACAGACAAACTGAACTACAAACAAACTGAACTACAGACAAACTGAACTACAAACAAACTGAACTACAGACAAACTGAACTACAAACAAACTGAACTACAGACAAACTGAACTACAGACAAACTGAACTACAGACAAACTGAACGACAGACAAACTGAACGACAGACAAACTGAACTACAAACAAACTGAACTACAGACAAACTGAACTACAGACAAACTGAACTACAGACAAACTGAACTACAGACAAACTGAACTACAAACAAACTGAACTACAGACAAACTGAACTACAAACAAACTGAACTACAAACAAACTGAACTACAGACAAACTGAACTACAGACAAACTGAACTACAAACAAACTGAACTACAGACAAACTGAACTACAGACAAACTGAACTACAGACAAACTGAACTAGATATGGTGTGTCGGGGGGCTGTCTGTACAGCTGGGGAAGATGTTTCAGGAGACATGGTGTGTTGGGGGGCTGTCTGTATAGCTGGGGAAGATGTTTCAGGAGATATGGTGTGTTGGGGGGCTGTCTGTACAGCTGGGGAAGATGTTTCAGGAGACATGGTGTGTTAGGGGACTGTCTGTATAGCTGGGGAAGATGTTTCAGGAGACATGGTGTGTTGGGGGGCTGTCTGTATAGCTGGGGAAGATGTTTCAGGAGACATGGTGTGTTGGGGGGCTGTCTGTATGGCTGGGGAAGATGTTTCAGGAGACATGGTGTGTTGGGGGGCTGTCTGTATGGCTGGGGAAGATGTTTCAGGAGACATGGTGTGTTGGGGGGCTGTCTGTACAGCTGGGGAAGATGTTTCAGGAGACATGGTGTGTTGGGGGGCTGTCTGTATGGCTGGGGAAGATGTTTCAGGAGACATGGTGTGTTGGGGGGCTGTCTGTATGGCTGGGGAAGATGTTTCAGGAGACATGGTGTGTCGGGGGGCCGTCTGTATAGCTGGGGAAGATGGGTTGGATATACGGTTGTAGAAGTGGTGAGGTTTGGGTTAATGTGATGTGTGGTGTTGTTTTGTGTCATGGGGTAGAGGGCAAGGTGAGTATGGTACATGTATACAGTACTGCAGTACAGGAGATTTTGGGGTGTTTTGTTTTAAGTGGGGGTGGTGAGGTTTTAATGAAATGAGAATGTTTCCTTAAAGAAAGGCAAAATGTCAGTCTCTGTCTCTTTTTCTGTCTCTGTCGCGCTCTCTTTCTCTGGCGTAGTGGGTCGTCTTGAATCAGTAATGGTCTGGGAACCTAGGGCGATATCTTCCTCGAAAGACGACTACAAAGCAGAACCTACAGAATATCTAGGCGTTTCATTTAACCTTTTTCAATGAAGCTGCATTGAACTGTGTTCCCAGACCCCTTAAAACTTCTTGTCAATAGGGGGGCGCTGTTTTCACTTTGGAAAAAATTGTGCCCAAATGAAACGGCCTCGTACTCTGTTCTAGATCATACAATATGCATATTATTATTACTATTGGATAGAAAACACTCAGAAGTGTCTAAAACCGTTTGAATTATGTCTGTGAGTAAAACAGAACTCATTTTGCAGCAAACTTCCATGCAGGAAGTGAAAAATCTGAAAACGAGGCTCTGTTTCAGGGCCTGCCTATTCAATTGCCTTATATTTATCGATATGCATGCACTTCATACGCCTTCCACTAGATGTCAACAGGCAGTGGAAGGTGGAATGGGGTGTCTAGCTTGATATGAGGTCGAACAAGAGCTTTTGGAGTGGCAGGTCAGGAATTTCCTTTGTCTACCAAGGCGCGCGAAGCCCCTCGATATTGTCTTCTGATAAGCGTTCGGTTTACACGGCTAATATCTCCGGCTCTGATTTTATTTGATACATGTGATAATAACACCGTAAAGTAGGTTTTTTCAACCGAGTTTTATCAGATTATTCAACGTTTATTGGGACTTTTGGAGTTTTCTGTTCTTTGCGTCGAGAGAAAATGGGAACGTTATCAACATTGGCTAGCATTGTGGCGCGAATTCGACAGAAGAAAAGGACATTCTAAAACCAAACAACGATTTATTCTGGACCAAGGACTCCTTGTACAAGATTCTGATGGAAGCTCAGCAAAAGTAAGAACAATTTATGATGTTATTTCGTATTTCTGTGGAAAATGTTGATTCCTATTCTCTGCCG
This sequence comes from Salvelinus alpinus, assembly GCF_045679555.1. Taxonomy (NCBI): domain Eukaryota; kingdom Metazoa; phylum Chordata; class Actinopteri; order Salmoniformes; family Salmonidae; genus Salvelinus; species Salvelinus alpinus. Next base: position 6,479,460 of record NC_092108.1, read on the forward strand.
TTTTGGCGAGCGCTGTCTCGCAATAACGCAAGCTGTTTGTTATGGTAAAGTTATTTTTAAAAATCTAACACGGCGGTTGCATTAAGAACCAGTGTATCTTTCATTTGCCATACAACAAGTATTTTTATGTAAAGTTTATGATGAGTTCTTTGGTCAGATTAGGTGAGTGTCCAAAATATCTCTGGAGATTCTGGTGAATCGATGCTACGTATTCACAATGTATAATCAGGATTTGTAGCTCTAAATAAGCACATTTTCGAACAAAACATAAGTGTATTGTATAACCTGATGTTATAAGACTGTCATCTGATGAAGTTGTTCAAGGTTAGTGATTAATTTGATATCTTTTGCTGTTTTTTGCGATAGCTACCTTTTGCGGTGAATAAATGCATTTGTGTGTTTGGCTATTGTGGTAAGCTAATATAATGCTATATTGTGTTTTCGCTGTAAAACACTTAAAAAAACGGAAATATTGGCTGGATTCACAAGATATTTATCTTTCATTTGCTGTACACCATGTATTTTTCATAAATGTTTTATGAGTATTTATGTATTTCACGTTGCTCTCTGTAATTATTCTGGCTGCTTCAGTGCTATTTGTGATGGTAGCTGCAATGTAAACCTATGATTTATACCTCAAATATGCAAATCTTTTGAAAAAAACATAAATGTATTGTATAACATGTTATAAGATTGTCATCTGATGAAGTTGTTTCTTGGTAAGTGACTAATTATATCTCTATTTGGTCGGTTTTGTGATAGCTACCTATGCGGTAGAAACATGGTGAAAATATGCGGTTGAGTCTTTGGCTATTGTGGTTAGCTAATAGAAATACATAGTGTTTTCGCTGTAAAACATTAAAAAAATCGGAAATGATGGCTGGATTCACAAGATGTTTATCTTTCATTTCCTGTATTGGACTTGTGATTTCATGAAAATTATATTATATGATATCCCTGTCCCGTTAGGCTAGGCTATGCTAGCCAGCTTTTTTGATGAGGAGGATCCCGGATCCGGGAGAGAGAAGTGGTAGAGGCAACTTACAATATTCACGTGTTACTTTTTCATGTCTATTAGTACCCAGAATCAAAATACTGTCAACATTTTGGAAAACATGCATGGCATATTATAACATTTTTAGAATACCATTTTCAAGAATGAATAAATCAAAATAGAATGAAAGATACGTCTCAACAATATCTGACAGAGAGACGGGAATCTTTCCATCAACCTGAAGCAACAAATCAGGCAGGAGGATGCTTCTATCACACACAGAGGTTCTGTTCCAGAACATCATGTGTTCTATTCCTTAGGGGTTCTGATGCTTCTATCACACACAGAGGTTCTGTTCCAGAACATCATGTGTTCTATTCCTTAGGGGTTCTGATGCTTCTATCACACACAGAGGTTCTGTTCCAGAACATCATGTGTTCTATTCCTTAGGGGTTCTGATGCTTCTGTCACACACAGAGGTTCTGTTCCAGAACATCATGTGTTCTATTCCTTAGGGGTTCTGATGCTTCTATCACACACAGAGGTTCTATATCAGCACACCATGGGTTCTAGTCCTTAGGGGTTCTGATGTGTCTATCACACACAGAGGTTATGTTCCAGAACATCATGTGTTCTAGTCCTTAGGGGTTCTGATGCTTCTATCACACACAGAGGTTCTGTTCCAGAACATCATGTGTTCTATTCCTTAGGGGTTCTGATGCTTCTATCACACACAGAGGTTCTATATCAGCACACCATGGGTTCTAGTCCTTAGGGGTTCTGATGTGTCTATCACACACAGAGGTTCTATATCAGAACACCATGGGTTCTAGTCCTTAGGGGGTCTGATGTGTCTATCACACACAGAGATTCTATATCAGAACACCATGGGTTCTAGTCCTTATGGGTTCTGATGTGTCTCTGAACCTCAGAGGAGAAACACCTTGAGGATCAGTGTTTGAGAAGGGATGTACAGGCAGCAGGCTTTATTGTAAGGTTAAGTGGGCCTGTTTGTCTGTGCTTATGCTGATTTGTATACTCTGAGGTCACCAGGGATAGGAGGCAGCAATCCACTGAGAGGATCAAGTACAGTATGTGTATGGTGATAAGCTACAGAAAAAGAGATGGGAGAGAGCGATAGAAAAAAGGGACAGAGAATTCTCAATTCAAAGAACTTGTATTATCTTTATCGTTTACATTTTTGTCGTTTAGCAGACTCTCTTATCCAGAGCGACTTACAATCTCACCTCATCCTAAAATGAGGTGAGGCAACCACATATCAGCCATGGACATATCAGAAGCACGTTTCTCCTCAGTAAAGCAGCTTTCAGCAAAGTTAGAACTACAGTAGAAAGTGCGAGTGTTATATCTCTTTGTGAAAAAGTGTTTTCAGATGTTTTCGGGAGGTGACCAGGGACTCTGCTTTCCTAACATCAGCGGGACAAATGGTTCACAAATGGGGTGCTAGGATGGAGAAGAGCTTGGACTTGGATGAGTGGGAGCTGACACCCTGTAGGGGTGGGAGGGCCAAGAGACCAGAGGAGGCACAACAGAGTGCTTGGGTTGGGGTGTAGGTTTTGAGAATAGCCTGAAGCAACAGCAAATCCACACAGATGGAATGGTAATGGAAATTCATTTTGAATACAAACTTTTTTACAATGAGGACAAGCAATTGTCACCAATAGATGATATTTGATGTATAGAGTGTCTGTAACATTCAACAATAGAGTGTAATCCTCCCCTTGTTGCTTGTTGTTCAGATCAAAACCTCACTCTCCCATTCCAACAGCCCCCGTTCTAAATGGGAGAAAAACCCTCACAATATCCTCTGTAATGGAAAGAGTTCATCCAGGCTTCTGTCACCTGTATCATCCAGGATCTCTCCCTCCAAGATTAACCATGTTTGTAAAAGCCATTTCACATACAGCACAGGTCCAGAGGGGATGGGAGAAAGGAAAGAGCACTGTCTCTTTATGGTTTGGGGTTGACAGTAGTATGTAAAAGGGCTGAGGCAGAGCTATCATCAGTCATCTATCAGGGTACATTTCATATGACACACCTCCATACCACTGTGTTGTGTGACAGCTGAGAACGACTGGAGACAGAGGTCATAAGGAAGGATCTCTTCTGTCACACCCTGATCTGTTTCACCTGTCCTCGTTATTGTCTCCATCCCCTCCAGGTGTCGCTTGTTTTCCCCAGTGTATTTATCCCTGTGTTTCCTGTCTCTCTGTACCAGTGTATTTATCCCTGTGTTTCCTGTCTCTCTGTACTAGTGTATTTATCCCTGTGTTTCCTGTCTCTCTGTGCCAGTGTATTTGTCCCTGTGTTTCCTGTCTCTCTGTACCAGTGTATTTATCCCTGTGTTTCCTGTCTCTCTGTACCAGTGTATTTATCCCTGTGTTTCCTGTCTCTCTGTACCAGTGTATTCATCCCTGTGTTTCCTGTGTCTCTGTACCAGTGTATTTATCCCTGTGTTTCCTGTCTCTCTGTACCAGTGTATTTGTCCCTGTGTTTCCTGTCTCTCTGTGCCAGTGTATTTATCCCTGTGTTTCCTGTCTCTGTGCCAGTGTATTTATCCCTGTGTTTCCTGTCTCTCTATGCCAGTGTATTTATCCCTGTGTTTCCTGTCTCTCTGTACCAGTGTATTTATCCCTGTGTTTCCTGTCTCTCTATGCCAGTGTATTTATCCCTGTGTTTCCTGTCTCTCTGTGCCAGTGTATTTATCCCTGTGTTTCCTGTCTCTCTGTGCCAGTGTATTTATCCCTGTGATTCCTGTCTCTCTGTGCCAGTGTATTTATCCCTGTGTTTCCTGTCTCTCTGTGCCAGTGTGTTTATCCCTGTGTTTCCTGTCTCTCTGTGCCAGTATATTTATCCCTGTGTTTCCTGTCTCTCTGTGCCAGTGTATTTATCCCTGTGTTTCCTGTCTGTCTGTGCAAGTGTATTTGTCCCGGTGTTTCCTGTCTCTCTGTGCCAGTGTATTTATCCCTGTGTTTCCTGTCTCTCTGTGCCAGTGTATTTATCCCTGTGTTTTCTGTCTCTCTGTGCCAGTGTATTTATCCCTGTGTTTCCTGTCTCTCTGTGCCAGTGTATTTGTCCCTGTGTTTCCTGTCTCTCTGTGCCAGTGTATTTATCCCTGTGTTTCCTGTCTCTCTGTGCAAGTGTATTTGTCCCTGTGTTTCCTGTCTCTCTGTGCCAGTGTATTTATCCCTGTGTTTCCTGTCTCTCTGTGCCAGTGTATTTATCCCTGTGTTTCCTGTCTCTCTGTGCCAGTGTATTTATCCCTGTGTTTCCTGTCTCTCTGTGCAAGTGTATTTGTCCCTGTGTTTCCTGTCTCTCTGTGCCAGTGTATTTATCCCTGTGTTTCCTGTCTCTCTGTGCCAGTGTATTTATCCCTGTGTTTCCTGTCTCTCTGTGCCAGTGTATTTATCCCTGTGTTTCCCGTCTCTCTGTGCCAGTGTATTTATCCCTGTGTTTCCTGTCTCTCTGTGCCAGTGTATTTATCCCTGTGTTTCCTGTCTCTCTGTGCCAGTGTATTTATCCCTGTGTTTCCTGTCTCTCTGTGCCAGTGTATTTATCCCTGTGTTTCCTGTCTCTCTGTACCAGTGTATTTATCCCTGTGTTTCCTGTCTCTCTGTACCAGTGTATTTATCCCTGTGTTTCCTGTCTCTCTGTGCCAGTGTATTTATCCCTGTGTTTCCTGTCTCTCTGTGCCAGTGTATTTATCCCTGTGTTTCCTGTCTCTCTGTGCCAGTGTATTTATCCCTGTGTTTCCTGTCTCTCTGTGCCAGTTCTCCTTGTATGTCCAAGCCTACCACCGTTTTATTCCCGTTCTCCTGCTTTGCCTTTTCTCCTTTTTCTAGTCCTCCCGGTTTTGACCCTTGCCTGTTCTGGACTCTGTACCCGCCTGCCTGACTATTCAGCCTGCCCTGACCTCGAGCTGCCTGCCACTCTGTACCTCCTGGACTCTGATCTGGTTATGACCTTTTGCCTATCCACGACCACTCTCTTGCCTATTCCCTTTAGATTCATTAAACATCTTAAATTCCAACCATCTGCCTCCTGTGTCTGCATTTGGGTCTCGTCTTGTGTCATGATACTCTTCCTCCAGGTCTGACGAGATGATCACAATGTCTCTCTCTCTCTCTCTCTCTCGCGCTCTCATTTCAAATCAACTCAATACAGTTCAAGGGGCTTATTGTCATGGGAAACATATGTTTACATTGCCAAAGCAAATGAATTGGATAAACAAAAGGGAAATAAACAATAAAAAGTGAACAGTAAACATTACACTCTCACAAGCTCCAAAAGAATAAAGACATTGTGATCTCTCTCATCTCTCTCTCTCATCTCATCTCTCTCTCTCTGTAATATATAGGAATAGCATGCCATTTGGGACTCAGCGTCCACCTCAGTCCAGACTACAGAGCCGCTGACAGGTTAGTCATACCTGATGATGGGTTTTAGATGAAATGAGAATGAGAGCCAGGCTAGAGCATCATAATCCCCCCTATCTGTCACAAACGGCAGTGACCAGCTTCAGGGTCATTTCCCCACAGGATTTACAGAGAACATTAAAGAAGCTGTGTAATATCTATCACTCCCTCCTTCAATCCCTCCATCATGTCCTCCTTAACTCAGCAGAGAGGAGAAAGGTAGCACCCTACAGGAGGATATGAGGGGGATTGAAGCTGTGTAATATCTATCACTCCCTCCTTCTATCCCTCCATCACGTCCTCCTTACCTCAGCAGAGAGGAGAAAGGTAGCACCCTACAAGAGGATATGAGGAGGGATTGAAGCTGTGTAATATCTATCACTCCCTCCTTCTATCCCTCCATCACGTCCTCCTTACCTCAGCAGAGAGGAGAAAGGTAGCACCCTACAAGAGGATATGAGGAGGGATTGAAGCTGTGTAATATCTATCACTCCCTCCTTCTATCCCTCCATCACGTCCTCCTTAACTCAGCAGGGAGGAGAAAGGTCCTCCCGGTTTTGAAGGCAACATTCCGCTGCCTTCGCAGAGCGCGAAATTCCCAAAATATTTTTTTGAAATATTTAACTTCCACACATTAACAAGTCCAATACAGCAAATGAAAGACAAACATCTTGTGAATCCAGCCAACATGTCCGATTTTTAAAATGTTTTACAGCGAAAACACAATATATATTTATGTTAGCTCACCACAATAGCCAAACACACAACGCTATTTATCCACCGCATAGGTAGCTTTCAAAAAACCGACAAAATATAGATATAATTAGTCACTAACCAAGAAACAACTTCATCAGATGACAGTCTTATAACATGTTACACAATACATTTATGTTTTGTTCGAAAAATGTGCATATTTGAGGTATAAATCATAGTTTTACATTGCAGCTACAATCACAAATAGCACCGAAGCAGCCAGAATAATTACAGAGAGCAACGTGAAATACATAAATACTCATCATAAAACATTTATACATGGTGTACAGCAAATGAAAGATAAACATCTTGTGAATCCAGCCAATATTTCAGATTTTTTAAGTGTTTTACAGCGAAAACACAATATAGCATTATATTAGCTTACCACAATAGCCAAACACACAAATGCATTTATCAGCAGCAAAAGGTAGCGATCGCAAAAAAACAGCAAAAGATATAAAATGAATCACTAACCTTGACCAACTTCATCAGATGACAGTCCTATAACATCAGGTTATACAATACACTTATGTTTTGTTCGAAAATTTGCATATTTTGAGCTGCAAACCGTGGTTATACATTGTGAATATGTAGCATCGATTCACCAGAATCTCCGGAGATATTTTGGACACTCACCTAATCTGACCAAGGAACTCATCATAAACTTTACAAAAAAATACATGTTGGACAGCAAATGAAAGATACACTAGTTCTTAATGCAACCGCCGTGTTAGATTTTTAAAAATAACTTTACTATAACAAACAGCTTACGTTATAGCGAGACAGCGCCCGCAAAAAGGGCGGAAAATAGGACTCTACATTTTCCACAGAAATACGAAATAACATCATAAATGGTTCTTACTTTTGCTGAGCTTCCATCAGAATCTTGTACAAGGAGTCCTAGGTCCAGAATAAATCGTTGTTTGGTTTAAGAATGTCCTTCTCTCCTGTCGAATTAGCAACCTTAGCTAGCCATGTGGCGCGAACATGTCCATCTCCTCTCGACGCATAGAACGGAAAACTCCAAAGACCCATTAAACGTTAAATAAACTGATGAAACTCGGTTGAAAAAACCTACTTTATGATGTTTTTCTAATATGTATCAAATAAAAACAAAGCCGGAGATATTAGCCGTGTATACCGAACGCTTATCAGAAGACAATAGGAAGGTCCTTCCCGCGCCTAGGTAGAGAAAGGAAATTGTGGTCACGTCATTCCAAGAGCTCTTGTTCGACCTCAGATCAAGCTAGACACCCCATTCCCCCTTCCACTGCCTGTTGACATCTAGTGGAAGGCGTATGCAGTGCATGAAAATCCATAAATATAAAGCAATTCAATAGGCAGGCCCTGGAACAGAGCATCGTTTTCAGATTTTTTCACTTCCTGTCTGGAAGTTTGCTGCCAAATGAGTTCTGTTTCATATAATTCAAACAGTTTTAGAAACTTGAGAGTGTTTTCTATCCAATAGTAATAATAATATGCATATTGTACAATCTAGAATAGAGTACGAGGCCGTTTAAATTGGGCACGATTTTTTCCCAAAGTGAAAATAGCGCCCACTACACACTAACAGGTTTTAACAAACTATAGTTTTGGCAAGTTGGTTAGGACTCCTCCCTATCTACTTTGTGCATGACGCAAGTAATTCTTCCAACAATTGTTAATTTAAAGACAGATAATTTCACTTATAATTCACTGTATCACAATTCCAGTGGGTCAGAAGTTTACATACACTAAGTTGACTGTGCCTTTAAACAGCTTGGAAAAATCCAGGAAATGATGTCATGGCTTTGGAAGCTTCTGATAGGCTAATTGACATCATATTGAGTCAGGTAGAGGTGTACCTGTGGATGTATTTCGAGGCCTACTTTCAAACTCAGTGCCTCTTTGCTTGACATCATGGCAAAATCAAAAGAACTCAGCCAAGACCTCAGCAAAAAATTGTAGACCTCCACAAGTCTGGTTCATCCTTGGGAGCAATTTCCAAACGCCTGAAGGTACCATGTTCATCTGTAGACACAATAGTACACAAGCATAAACACCATGGGACCACGCAGCCGTCATACCGCTCAGGAAGGAGACGCATTCTGTCTCCTAGAGAGGAACGTACTTTGGTGCGAAAAGTGCAAATCAATCCCAGAACAACAGCAAAGGACCTTGTGAAGATGCTGGAGGAAACAGGTACAAAAGTATCTATATCCACAGTAAAATGAGTCCTATATCGACATAACCTTAAAGGTCCGCTCAGCAAGGAAGAAGCCACTGCTCCAAAACCGCCATAAAAAAGCCAGACTACGGTTTGCAACTGCACATGTGGACAAAGATCATACTTTTTGGAGAATTTTCCTCTGGTCTGATGAAACAAAAATAGAACTGTTTGGCCATAATGACCAATGTTATGTTTGGAGGAAAAAGGGGGAGGCTTGCAAGCCAAAGAACACCATCCCAACCGTGAAGCAGGGGGGTGGCAGCATCATGTTTTGGGGCTGCTTTGCTGCAGGAGGGACTGGTGCACTTCACAAAATAGATGGCATCATGAGGAAGGAAACGTATGTGGATATATTGAAGCAACATCTCAAGACATCAGTCAGGAAGTTAAAGCTTGGTCGCAAATGCATCTTCCAAATGGACAATGACCCCAAACATATTCCAACGTTGTGGCAAAATGGCTTAAGTACAACAAAATCAAGGTATTGGAGTGGCCATCAAAAAGCCCTGACCTCAATCCCATAGAAAATGTGTGGGCAGAACTGAAAAAGCGTGTGCGAGCAAGGAGGCCTACAAACTTGATTCAGTTACACTAGCTCTGTCAGAAGGAATTGGCCAAAATTCACCCAACTTATTGTGGGAAGCTTGTGGAAGGCAACCCAAAATGTTTGACCATAGTTAAACAATTTAAAGGCGATTCTACCAAATACTAATTGAGTGTATGTAAACTTCTGACCCACTGGGAATGTGATGAAAGCTAAAATAAATCCTTCTCTACTATTATTCTGACATTTCACATTCTCAAAGTAAAGTGGTCATCCTAACTGACCTATGACAGGGAATTTTTACTATGATTAAATGTCAGGAATTGTGAAAACTGATTTTAAATGTCTTTGGCTAAGGTGTATGTAAACTTCCGACTTCATAGTCATCTGGAACAGCTGGTGCTCTCATGCATGGTTCATTGAGCATAGAATCCATGTAGCTCGTCTTCCTAGGCTTAAAGGAGCAAATATCCATATTCAATGTCTCCTGTAAGCCCAGATTCTGTTTCAGCCAATATGACCCCAATGCATTTAAAACAACACTGTGTCCGGGCCAGTAGAAATTCTATTTGGGCCAGTAGATTGTTGGCCAATGTAAGAATGCATTGGCATATGTAAGAATGCTGTTCAATGATTTAAAAAAAAAGGTTAACATTGAACCCTGTCATAGCCTATGAATAGGACCCAGAGTTTTACCTGAACAGGTCATGAGATCAGGAAAAACTCTAGGCCAACAAAAAAGACACAATTCTTGCCACACCACTTTTGAACCTTCGGTGCCACTCTCTCTCTCTCTCAAGGCTTAGTTTGGCATGTGAAACATATGTTACATTTTCAAAGCAAGTGAAATAGATAATATACAAAAGTGAAATAAACTATACAAAAATAAACATTACACTGACAAAAGTTCAAAAAGGTTGAAGTACATACATGTAATAGAGAAGTATTCAGCGATGTTTTAAATGTTTTAAATGTATAAGAATGTGAAGCACTTCTACGCTGACATGTCCTAGCACACGTGCTGTGAAGCAAAAGGCTTGAAACCTGCAGAGTATTGCATCTACAACATTTTATATTAGGCTCAAAATGTATAAAAACCCTATGTTCAGCTCTCTTAGATATCTATGAAAGGCTTGGAATCCAAACATTAAGCCCTCTGTTGTGATGAGAAACACGAGAGTGGTAACATTTTACACATTATTACACATGCTCAATAGACAAATAATAGACAGATAATCGGCAAGGCTACCAAAACCTGCGGGGATCTTCTTGTTGGTGTTTACTGGTGGTGAAGTCAGGTGCAGGAGAGCGAACAGGCGCACACTTTATTCCGCAAAAGTACAAAAGTACATAAACGTGCCCAAACACGGAACAATAGACACATAGTCTGGCGCGTAACAATCACCACATAAAACAAATACAATTTCACACAAAGACATGGAGGGGAACAGAGGACTACATACATGCAGTGTGATTAGGGAATGAAAACAAGACAAAACAAATGGAATTATGAAAAAATGGAGCAGCGATGGCTAGAAAGCCGGTGATGTCGACCGCCGAACGCCGCCCGAACAAGGAGAGGAGCCGACTTCGGCGGAAGTCGTGAGACTCCTTCACTGCAGCCAACGTGTTAACCATTGCAAGGCTGCAGGCCCAGACGGCATCCCCAGCCACTTCATCAGAGCATGCGCAGACCAGCTGGCTGGTGTGTTTACGTACATATTCAATCAAGCCTTATCCCAGTCTGCTGTTCCCACATGCTTCAAGAGGGCCACCATTGTTCCTGTTCCCAAGAAAGCTAAGGTAACTGAGCTAAATGACTATCGCCCCGTAGCACCGTAGCAGTCTTGCTAGCTTATTTGAAAATCGAATTCAACAATGCCAATGATATTTACAATTCAACTTTTGGTTTCAAAAGCAGCTCAGACATAGGACATGCAAGAATGAACTTCATAGCCACTGAATATTGCCAGGCATTATAGTGACTTAATGCACACTCTAAAATCCCCTTCAAGCCAATCAGAAACAAGTATTCAACAATGCCATGTTATAAATACAATTATAAACTGGGTGGTTCAAGCCCTGAATACTGATTGGCTGAAAGCCATGGGTATATCAGACCGTATACAACGGGTATGATAAAATACATGTTTTGTCTGCTCTAATTATGTTGGTAACCAGTTTATAATAGCAAGAAGGCACCTCGGGGTTTGTGATATATGGCTAATATACCACGGCTAAGGGCTGTGTCCAGGGACTATGCGTTGCGTCGTGCTTAAGAACAGTCCTTAGCCGTGGTATATTGGCCATATATCACTCACCCCCGAGGTGCCTTATTGTAATTATAAACTGTGTGGGTTACAAAGTCAAATTGAAAATATTATTGGGATTGTTGAATTAGATGATCATAATAACAACTTGGAAGGACTAATTGTTTGGTTAGCTAAGCTAGCAAGTCTGTTTGTTTGATTACCAAGACAACTACTGAACACATTTTAAATAATTACGCAGGACGTCGAAGGTGTCTGCCACGACGCACTAGTGGAGGTAATCTACCTTCCACGGGGGTTTTCTATCTTGACACCGTGGTCCTCTTATCTGGCCTCTGAAGAGAAGTTAATACGAGATGTCTCTAAGTGGACCTTGGAGAAATCTGTGTGCTGATAGCAAAGAAAATGAAACGGATCGCTCAGTTCCACACCATAACATACATCTAGGGGGAGTTAGATGGGAGACAGCGAACCACCACATAACCTTGTTAATGAGGAAACACTTAATAGATTTGAGAGCTGAAATAATCTTTAACCGTCGACTATGTTGAAAACCTTTACAGCCTATCTGTTCTTCAGAAGTAGTAGGTAGATCAAAAGTGGAAAACAATTATGAAGTTGATGCTTTACAGACTATCTACAGACTATCAGTAACATTTGAACTTACTATCTACTAATCCTAAACCTAACTCTAACCCCAACTTTAACCCTAACCCTAAACTTAACCCTTACCCTAACCCTAACCCTAACCTTAACCCTTACCCTACCCTTACCCTTACCCTAACCCTTACCCCTTACCCTAACCTTAACCCTTACCCTAACCTTAACCCTTACGTTACCCCAACCTTAACCCTTACCTTAGAAAGAAGTTGCTTATCAACTGGGCTTATCCCGAGTTGCGCAGCGGTCTAAAGCACTGCATCTCGGTGCTAGAGGCGTCACTACAGACCCTGGTTCAATTCCAGGCTGTATCACAACCGGCCGTGATTGGGAGTACCATAGGGCAGCGTACATTTGGCTCAGCTTCGTCCAGGTTTGGTCGGGGTAGGCCGTCATTGTCAATAAGAATTTTTTCTTAACTGACTTGCCGAGTTAAATAAAGGTTAAATTAATTTAAAAAACTGATTGTTTGTTGATAGCATAACCACATGTAGAGCATCAGATGGACTATCCAGACTATCCAAATAAAGTGAACCCAATAAATGAAGGTTGCGTCCAAAAAGGCACCCTATTCTTTACATAGTGTCCTATGGGCCCTGGTCAAAATAAATCCACCCTCTAGAGAATAGGGTGCCAATATAAGACACCTGGAAATGTCTGTTAGGAACCTGAGAGAACATTAAAGTGTATTTGGACAGACTACCTGTCTTTATTTCCCACTATCCTGCCAGCCATGTTGTGCTGTAAGGCCCCAGGGGACGGTCCGTGTCTGTCAGCCATGTTGTGCTGTAAGGCCCCAGGGGACGGTCTGTGTCTGTCAGCCATGTTGTGCTGTAAGGCCCCAGGGGACGGTCTGTGTCTGTCAGCCATGTTGTGCTGTAAGGCCCCAGGGGACGGTCTGTTTTTGTCAGCCATGTTGTGCTGTAAGGCCCTAGGGGACGGTCTGTGTCTGTCAGCCATGTTGTGCTGTAAGGCCCCATTGTACAGTCTGTGTCTATCAGCCATGTTGTTCTGTAAAGCTCCATTGTACAGTCTGTGTCTATCAGCCATGTTGTTCTGTAAAGCTCAATTGTACAGTCTGTGTCTATCTGCCACCCTCCTAGAGACTTAAATAACATCTGCCCCTATCACTGGGTCTGACCTATTTTCACTACCTCTTCTTTCCCTTCTCCTCCTCTCCCACTCCTCTTTGATGAGTAAGAAATGGAGGTTCCCTTGAGCTGGCTCCTGATGTATACAGTTACAATACTAAAACAAGCTGAAATATTAATGGAATACATGATGATAGTCTGGAGTAAACCAGCCTCTCTATCTCTCTGTCTCTCTGTGTATGCTAGTGATACTCGGGTCAGCTGTTTCTTCACCCGCACCGTCCTGCAATTGTTAATAACCCATCCACAACCGCCTGACTACATGTGAAAAATCTGAGGCCTGCCCCTAACCTGTAAATATAGAAAATGAGCTGTACAGTCAGACAGAGATGACTGAACTATTTTTTGACAGGCCTTTTCTTTCTGCTTGTAATTCCCGCCATTTTGGCTGGCTATTTGTTATTCAACTTGTCTATAGTTAGATACATGCAGCGTCTCTTCTGTCATTACCTGTTCAACCTAGAAGACTGAATAAACCCTTGCTCACCAGAATAATGTATTAAAACCATAGAATTTGTGCTTCAATCTAGTTGACTTCGGTAAAGTTAGTTTTATCTTACATCTCTGCTTTTCTCGCAGCAAAGACGTTTAGGAATCGGGGAGAAAATGCATTAACTTTTTTTTTTAAATAGAAAAATTTCCGTGCAAAATTTCAAAATTACATCAGTTTGATCAGTTAAGGAAATTAAAACTGTTAAAACGACCCAATTAAAAAAAAAAAACATAATTTCAGTTCCAGTTGGAAGCATATTTTATGTGGTTGAAGAACTATCAGCTTTTATAATGCTGATAAAAACAGCACCATTACCTCATATTTCTCCTCTCCAGTTCCACAGTCAAAATGTACATTTGGTGTATAGTTTTAGTGCAAGAAATGCTTAATTCTGCAGGAGTTATTATTAGGCAATGTAAGAGGTCATAGACCCAATTCAATGTCCAGATTTCAGTCAGGCGACTATTCCGTTTAACCCATCTGAACAGTACAGTTCCCTTCACGTGCCATTTTAAAGTCCCCGTCTTGTGACTGTAAAATGTCTATAGCGCCTCACAATCATCACACATAACCAGCATTGTTACACTTCACCAAATCTTTCCCAAACATTAGACTACAGTTCTGACCCCTCCCTTCTACTCTCCATTTCGCAGCTTTTCTCTTGTTGAATTAAACTCTGACATCTTCCTTTTAGCCTCAGTGGATTGAAGTTAACAAAAAGTTTTCCTACCCAAGTTCCCAAAAGCATTTGGCGCGCTACAGTTAGGCCCTAAAGGTTAGGATGAGGCTACGCACTAACGGCAGATAAAAAGAAGGAGAGAAAAACCGCAATGTAGCCTAAACTGTAGACATGAATTTGCACAAAAATGATACATTTATAGATTGTTTTTATGCATGATTTTGTTTTCTTAATAGATCTGTCGCATTGAGTAACAGATCTATAACTCATATTTCTATGCGCCTTTGGCCGGGTGGCCCAATAAGTTACATGTTGCAGCTTTGAAACACCACAGGTATGCAGCCAAAAAAGCAGGTCGAGTTGACATAGATTGCCTTAGAACAGTGCATAGCTTACATCAGATGGTTGTATGTAGGCTGGAGTGGGTTGTTCTGGTCTTTGTGCCTGAAGCAAAATGAGACTGTTTCAGAGACAAACATGAACATGATGTAGAAGCAGAATGACAAATGTGCCGTTCGTCTCGATTCGGGGTAATGTAGCAAAATTTGAAATGGTGTTTTTAACATTGGATAAAAGTAGAAACTCCGAGCTAGAAACTGGTATATCATACACTACAGTTGAGGAACAATGGGAAAGTAATTATGCTTTGAAATTTGATAAGCTTGTAACCTCACTTTTGAGAAAATGGCCCTTGAATGTTTTGGTACACGTACTGGAGAGCTCTTCTTTGTCTACACCCAGTTAACATCATTCACACCCTCCTAAGCCTTAGCCCAACCCATCTCTTTAAGGATTCACATGCATGACATCAGCAGCCTGGTGGTACAAAATAGCATAACTGGTGTATTTTAACACCAATAAACCAAACCTTTTAAAAATGAATTTAGTATATGTCAATCAAACAAACCAGGCAACTTAGGGCTAGGGGTCCCGCTGTTGGGATAACTTCCGGTGAAACTGGAGGGCGCGCAAGTCAAATAAATAATCAGAAATAATATGGATTTTAAACATATATGTACATATAAGTGTCTTATATCGTCTGAAAGCTTAAATTCTTGTTAATCTAACTGCACTGTCCAATTTACAGTAGCTATTACAGCGAAAACATGCCATGCAATTGTTTGAGGATGGCGCCCCACATCTGTCACGACCGTCGTATGAATAATTGGACCAAGGCTCAGCGTGAGTAGAGTTCCACATTTTAATGATAGTGAAACTTCCAAAACAACAGAGATATAACGATCGTGAAATAAGTAGCGCACATAGGCACTCATACACAACAATATCCCCCATAGCAGGTGGGGAAAAGGACACACTAAGTACGATCCCCAATTAGAGGTAACGATTATCAGCTGCCTCTAATTGGGAACCATACACACACACCAACATAGAAATATAATACCTAGAAATCCCCCTAGTCACGCCCTGACCTAAAACACCATAGAGAACCCAGATGGCTCTCTATGGTCAGGGCGTGACAACATCAAAATATGTTTCCAACAGCATAGGTTTCATACATTCGCAAATAACGATTAAATATTCATTTACTTTTGAAAATGTTCCTCTGATTTGTCCTCCAAAGGGTCCCAGCTATAACATGTAGTGTCATTGTGTTAGATAAAATCCTTCTTTATATTCCAAAAAGTCTGTTTAGTTGGCGCCATCAATTTGAGTAATCCACTTGTTCAACATGCAGAGAAAGGAATCCGAAAATCTACCCCTAAACTTTGTTTCACATATCAAAATACATGTATATTTACTCCTCAGATACCCTAAAATGTAATTAAACTATAATATTTCTTACGGAAAAAAGTATGTTCAATAGGAAACCGATTTTAGCAGGGGCATAATGTCTTCATGGCGCGCGCAAACACAAATTTCAAGACTGTGTCCTTCTGCTAAAACTGTTATTTCTTATTTGTTTTTAAAGTTACAAGCCTGAAACCTTGAACATAGACTGCTGACACCCTGTGGAAGCCATAGGAATTGCATCCAGGGAGCTAATTTTCAATATGACCTTTCTGTTGCATTTCTTAGAGGATGGTCTCTCTCTCAGAAAATACAATTCTGGTTGGTTTTTCTTTGGATTTCCTCCTACCATATCTATTGTGTTATATTCTCCTACATTAGAGTCCACAACAGGACTTCTGTTACGGTGCAAAAGTCTTCACATGAGATACATTGGTCTTCATGAAACCCTGTCTGAGAACACAAATGGCACCCCATTCCCTTTATAGTGCACTACATTTGAGCAGGGCTCTGGTCAAATGTAGTGCACTATATAGGGAACGAGTTGCCATTTGGGACACACAGGAGACACAATACACATGTATACACAAGAGACAAAGTACACATTTATACACAAGAGACATGGTATACATTTAAACACGAGACACGGTACACATTTAAACATAAGACACACAGTACACATTTAAACACAAGAGACACGGTACACATTTAAACACAAGAGACACATTACATATTTAAACACAAAGATAAACGGTGAGAGAAATGAGGGTACACGGCAGTTTCTGACCTTTTCTCTGATTTTCTCCTACTGTATCTATTGTGTTATATTCTCCTACATTATTTTAACATTTCTACAAACTCCAAAGTTCTTTCTAATGGTACCAATTATATGCATATCCTGGCTTCAGGGCCTAAGCTACAGGCAGTTTACTTTGGGCACGTCTTTCAGACAGGAAGTGGAGAAAAAATAAGTTATTAAAGCACCTTTCTAAACAATGTTTTGGTTCGTTTCTAGCTTGTTAGCTAACTGGCTAATGTTAAGTTAGCTGGCCAGCCAGTTCAAATAATGACCATATCATATAGCTGACAACGTCTTAACTTTAGCTAATTTGTATTCATTATGACAGGAAAATAAACTCACAAGACCATTTTTACTATTTACAGAAAATAGCTTATGGATGTGAGTATGATGAAATTAAAGCAGGGCATTCTACCGAAAAATGTTAGAACTTTGACAGTGTCTCATTGGCCTAACTTTGACTTTGGTGCAGCTAGCTAAACAATGAACCATAATCCCATCTCATAACGTTACTATCCTGCATGAATCCGCAGGTAACTAACCAACTAGAACCCGCAGGTAACTAACCAACTGAGATTTTAATAATATTACGACACAGATCAAACACGTAACGTTAGCTAGCAAGCTAGCCAGCTAATGTTTTAACAAGCAATGAAAAACAACTTTCTGACAAAATTAAAAACGTATAATATCTGAAAATGTAGCTAGCTAGACTCTCTTACCCGTATACATGGCTGCATGCCTTTCCCTTTCTGTCACGGATGCCCTTAGTTTGAAGATGTAATCCGGAGACAGGTGTCACGGATGCCCTTAGTTTGAAGATGTAATCCGGAGACAGGTGTCACGGATGCCCTTAGTTTGAAGATGTAATCCGGAGACAGGTGTCACGG
This sequence comes from Salvelinus alpinus, assembly GCF_045679555.1. Classification (NCBI taxonomy): domain Eukaryota; kingdom Metazoa; phylum Chordata; class Actinopteri; order Salmoniformes; family Salmonidae; genus Salvelinus; species Salvelinus alpinus. The sequence goes on from NC_092108.1 coordinate 6,497,087, forward strand.
ATGCCCTTAGTTTGAAGATGTAATCCGGAGACAGGTGTCACGGATGCCCTTAGTTTGAAGATGTAATCCGGAGACAGGTGTCACGGATGCCCTTAGTTTGAAGATGTAATCCGGAGACAGGTGTCACGGATGCCCTTAGTTTGAAGATGTAATCCAGAGACAGGTGTTTTATACAACAGCCTTCTGTGAGTTCTCTTATCGATACCCTATTGCACATTCGGCTGTGATTGGGAGTCCCATAGGGCATTGCACAATTGGCCCAGCGTCATCCAGGGTTTGGCCGGGGTAGGCCGTCATTGTAAATAACAATTTGTTCTCAACTGACTTGCCTAGTTAAATAAAGGTTAATTTAAAAAAAATACTTTTTTTTTAAAATACTGCTCTACTTTTGACCAGAATCTTATGGGTTCTGGTCAAAACACACACAGACAGAGGAACACATCAAATATAATCAACGTTTACCGAGCCCATAAACAGATGTAGATGTTTATCGCTGGTGTAGCAAAATGCTTCTGCTTCTAGCTCCATCGGTGCACTAATAATATCAATACAAAATACCTCACAATGCATTCCAGGTGACTACCTCATGAAGCTGGTTGAGAGAATGCCAAGAGTGTACAAAGTTGTCATCAAGGCAAAGGGTGGCTACTTTGAAGAATCTCAAATATAAAATATGTTTTGATTTGTTGAACAGTTTTTTGCTTACTACATGATTTCATTTGTGTTATTTCATAGTGTTGATGTCTTCACTATTATTCTACAGTGTAGAAAATCGTAAAAAATAAGATCAAACCCTGGAATGAGTAGGTGTGTCCAAACTTTTGACTGGTACTGTATATACACTGAGTGTACAAAACATTACAAACACTCTCTTTCCATGACATAGTAAAAGCTATGATCCCATATTGGTGTCACTTGTTAAATCCACTTCAATCAGTGTAGATGAAGGGGAGGAGACAGGTTAAAGAAGGATTTTCAAGCTTTGAGACAACTGAGGCATGGATTGTGTATGTGTGCCTTTCAGAGGGTGAATGGGCAAGACAAAAGATTGAAGTGCCTTTGAACAGGGTATGGTAGTAGGTACCAGGCGCACTGGTTTGTGTCAAGAACTGGAACACTGCTGTTTTTTTTTTTTTTACGCTCAACAGTTTCCTGTGTCTATCAAGAATGGTCCACCATCCAAAGGACATCTGGCCAACTTGACAAAACTACGGGAAGCATTGGAGTCAAAATGGGCCAGCATCCCTGTGGAAAGCTTCCGACACCTTGTAGACTCCATGCCCCCGACGAATTAAGGCTGTTCCGATGGGGGGGGGGGGGGGGGGGGTAAAAAGGGGGACCCAACTCAATATTAGGAAGGTGTTCTTAAATGTTTTGTGCAGTCAGTGTACTTTACACGTTTATTCAATCAATTCAAGTGCCTGCGACTATTGGCTACTCAAACAGACACAGAGATAAGAGCCGAATGTACCGCATTCACTGACTTAGATATTTTGCATTCAGAATATAAATTAATTGAAATAGCTGTATTCCATTCAGATAATTAGCATGGCATCCTTCCTGTCTAGCTGCACGTACAACCCCCATCCATAATTTATATGTTGAGTCCTGTAGGATGTGCCCATGTGATTTGTCATTGGGATGAGATGACACAGATGATCATATAGCAAGCTATCTTCCTAGATTTATAGAGAAATTCCAATGTGCTGGAGTGTATTTTATCTGATGAAAATTGTTTTTTTTTGTCCATCTCTATACTTGTGTGTGAACTTGAACTTGAGTCAAACATCCCTATGGGAATACACAACTGTTACGAATCCCTTTGGCCCGACAATCTAGGGGGGATGGTAATGGGACCCGTAACACAACTCATGCAAATTATTATAGTGACAACGTAACAGTGAGAACAAAAATAACCACAGACAACTTAATTACCGTCAAACACTAAATGTTTATTTATAAACACACGGTAAATGGGGGAGCAGGAAAAGGGGCTGAGCGGGACCCAAGGAATGAAAGAATAATAATTCAAAAACACCCCTAAGCTAGACTAGCCTACTTCACAAACAGCTAACTAACTAACCAAAAATACAGGGGGTGGTCCGCCCAGTTCTAACTAGTGTTTTTAACAATGTTTAACTACGGGTAGTGTAGCCCAAGGGCAACTTGTCTGGTTACCCCCTTTTCCCACCATCAAACAAACACTCAAACACCATAACCAAAACAATACTCACAGATGGGGACCAAGTGACATGTAGATGCAAAACACACAGGCGATCTACAGACAGAAGGCATTTACAAAAGAGATTGAGCTGGGGAGAAAACAACTGACAGGGGTTTTAAACCAAGGGAAAGGGACTGTGATTGGGTAAGGGAAAAGGAGCAGGTGTCTTCTGATTAGCGACTGATTGATGACTGATTGGGGAATGATGGTCACCTGTGCGTAAGGGAGAAGGAGAGAAAAGAAATACACACAGGATACACACAGAACACTTGTATCCGTAACACTCCCACCCTTAAAAGAGCAACCCTAGGGGGATTGCGAACACATTTACAAAACATACGAACATCATAATTCTCACACACGAGACAAAGCATCTGCCAACACATTTTCAGAACCTTTTTTATGCTTTATCTCCAAATTATAATTCTGTACAATAAGGGCCCAACGCATTAGGCGCTGGTTCTGATTGTACATGCGGTGGAGAAACACTAAGGGGTTGTGGTCCGTATATACAATCACTGGCAGGGCACTGGAACCAATGTACACCTCAAAGTACTGCAGAGCCAACAACAAAGCAAGAGCTTCCTGTTCTATTGTGGCATAGTTTGCTTGACATTTATTAAACTTCCGAGAAAAATAACACACTGGATGATCCACTCCACTCTTGTCCTGCTGCAGTAGAACAGCACCAGCACCTCTGGCACTAGCATCTACCTCAAGTTGAAACGGTTTTTCAAAATCCGGAGCAGCAAGTACAGGGGTATTACACAAGAGGGCTTTCGCAGATTCAAAAGCTATTTTACAATCCGGAGACCACACAAATGATTTAGCCGGACTGAGCAAATCGGTCAATGGAGCAACTACCGCAGAGAAATTTTGACAGAAACTACGGTAGTAGCCAACCATCCCTAAAAAACGGCGTAGCTGTCGTCTGGTGGTAGGTGCAGGAAATGCAGTTATAGCCAATACCTTGGCATCAACAGGGCGCACCTGTCCATGGCCGACCTCTTTGCCAAGATAAGTAACAGTAGCTTTTCCAAACTCGCACTTTGCCAAGTTCAGGGTTAGCGAAGCAGCTGCCAACCGTTCACATACTACCCTGAGAGAGTCAACATGATCTGACCACCCAGACGAATAAATCACCAGATCATCAAGATAAGCACTACAGTTGGGTACTCCAGCTAATACGGAGTTAACCAGTCGTTGGAAAGTGGCTGGTGCATTTCGCATCCCAAAAGCCATGACTGAGTACTGTAGGAAGTTGTCTGGGGTTACAAAGGCAGAAATCTCCGAAGCACGTGAAGTTAACGGAACCTGCCAGTAACCTTTTAAGAGGTCCAACTTAGTAACATACTTAGCAGCACCAATAGTGTCGATACAGTCGTCCAGTCTGGGTAACGGGAATGAATCTGGCATTGTGACAGAATTAACCTTTCGATAATCCGTACATAACCTGGACGTACCATCAGGTTTAGGAACCAGAATGCAAGGAGAACTCCAAGGGCTTGAACTTGGCGTAGCCAGGTCATTCTCCAACAAATATGTCACTTCATCCCTCATTATCTTCCTTTTGGAAGCGTTGATACGATAGGGGTGTTGCTTGATAGGTGTAGCATTTCCAACATTAATGTCATGTTCCAACACGTTTGTGCGAGTAGGAACGTCATTAAAGAGACATGGAAAACTGTGTAGTAGCCTCACAATATCGTCGGCCTGTTCGTCCGTTAAATGAACCAGACCTGACTGGATAGACAACAGCATTTCTGAGTTGGGCAATCTAACGCACTGCTGCTGAGTATTGCGCAACTCTAATCCATCTCCCTCACCATCATCAATATGACAGTCCACTATCATAGCAGTAGAAGCAGAGGAGACAGCAGTACCTTCCTCTATTTTTGAACTATCCACTTGGGTGACGGGTCGGGTGTGGTAGGCTTTTAACATGTTAATGTGGCACACACGAGATTGGCGTTTTCTATCAGGCGTTTGAAGCACATAATCAGTTTCACTTAATTTCTTCTCAATGAAGTAAGGACCAGAGAAACGAGCTGACAGTGAAGATCCTGGAACAGGCAATAAGACCAGTACTTGGTCACCTGGCTGTAGTGGACGAGAAACAGCCTCCTTATCATAGTGTCTTTTCATGCTCCTTTGGGAGGAAGACAGAGCTTCCTTTGCAAGAGCACAGGCTTGGTGTAGGCGCTCCCGAAAGCGACTAACGTAGTCCAACACCTTCTCATCTCCTGTACACAACTCTTGGGACAAAAACTGTTCTTTAAGAACTTTCATTGGTCCTCTCACTGTGTGACCAAACACTAGTTCAGCCGGGCTGAAACCTATGGACTCCTGTACAGTTTCACGAGCAGCAAACAAAACTAGAGGAACTCCCTCATCCAAATCTTTCTCAGATTCTAAACAATATTTACGTAGCATAGACTTCAGTGTCTGATGCCATCTTTCAAGCGCACCCTGAGACTCTGGGTGATAGGCGCTTGACACACGGTGCGTAATTGATAAGGATTTTAACACCTGTTTGAAGAGTTTGGATAGGAAATTGGTACCTTGATCACTTTGTACCACCATAGGTAATCCGAATGTCGTGAAGAATTTAATTAAGGCTTTACTCACTACCGGGGCTGTAATCCTTCGCAGAGGAATGGCCTCGGCGTATCTTGTTGCCATACACATAATTGTCAACAGAAACTGGTTACCCGATTTTGTCTTCGGTAACGGTCCAACACAATCAACCACCACATGTTCGAATGGTTCACCTATGACAGGTATTGGACAAAGAGGAGCGGGAGGAATAACCTGATTTGGTTTTCCTGTTATCTGACATGTGTGGCAGGTACGACAGTACTGAGCCACATCTTGTTTTAAACCTGGCCAAAAGAAATGGCGAAGAATCCGATCATAAGTTTTTGTGATTCCTAAATGACCAGACCATGGGTGATCATGAGCAAGGGATAACACATTTTGTCGAAAGGCTGTAGGAATCACTATTTGGTAAACCGCATTCCAATCTCTGCCCGCGTCATCATGGGATGTCCATTTACGCATGAGGAGATTACCATCAATGAAGTAAGCCACGTTTTTCTTCTTTACCTCTTCCAATGAGACAACACTAGAAAAACATTTAGCAAGCTTGGTGTCAACCTTTTGGTTAGCAACCAGCTGCTCACGAGTGACTGGTAACTGTATTGCATCAGCAATAAGTTCAACATTCTTCGCTTCTTTCCTGGGCTGTTTGTCAGAGGTGATCAGCTTCCCAGAGGTAGCACACAACCCATCCTCTTGATCATCCTCTTTGAACAGAACAGTGTTCGACAAATCTATCACGTCACTCTCTTGTCGTGCCTGAGCACGAGTGACAGCACAAGCAGGGAACACATGTGGATAACTCTGTGCCAGCTCATTGGAGAGAGAGTGGTCACTTTTATCCATTACCTCCAAAACGGGTACTACCTTTCCTCCGGCAATATCGTTACCCATTATAAAGGTCACACCTTTTACTGGCAACATAGTGGAATATTCAGAGTGGGGGTACGTCCTGATTAACTCAGAGTGTACTTTCACAAAGTGCAATGGCACTGGAACAAAACCCATTTCTATACCCTGAACTAACACACTGGAACCACAGTATGTATCGTCGGATAAGGGCAACACATCAGACAATATAAACGACTGCGCCGCACCAGTATCTCTAAGGATTTTAACCGGACGCTGAGACGCTTCGTCATTCGCTAGGGACACAAAACCCTCGAAAATGAACGATTCATAACTACGGTCGGGAACTGGGTCTTCCAAAATACATTTACCCTTAGGCACCTGTTTCGTTTCAGACCTCACAACCGTACGAATTAGACCAACACCTGTTGGTGGCTTGGCACGAAGAGGCATCCCTTGTTTACGTTTTAGCAGGAAGCAATCATTAATCATATGTCCCACCTTATGACAATAGAAACAGGGACGCTCATTTTTCTGGCGTGCTTGATATACTGCTGGCCGACTAGGGCTATAAGTAGGCAATTCTGTAACTCTACTCTCAGTATGAGCCGAAAACACACTCTTGTGCGTCAACACAAACTCGTCTGCCAACACAGACGCTTCTGACAGGGAGGATACTTTCTGTTCGTTTAGGTACACTACAATGCGTTCAGGTAAGCAATTTTTAAACTCTTCCAACAAGATTAACTCCCGGAGAGAGTTAAAATCAGTTACCTTGCTAGCAGCATGCCATTTATCAAACAGATTTCCCTTCTCTCTAGCAAATTCCACATAAGTCTTACTAGAAGACTTCTTATGAGACCTAAATCTCTGTCGGTATGCCTCAGGCACAAGCTCATAGGCGCGAAGAACAGTAGCTTTGACCACTTCATAATTTAAACTGTCTTCAAGAGGTAGCGCTGACAAAACCTCTTGGGCTTTACCAGTTAATTTACACTGAAGTAATAGGCACCATACCTCTTCAGGCCATTTCAAGGCTACGGCTATACGTTCAAATACACAAAAATAGGAGTCAACCTCTGACTCTCTGAACAAAGGTACTAAGGCAATCTGCCTACTAATGTCAAAAGTGTTGGAAGCTACAGCTGGTGAGGACTCCTCACTAACAGTCACTGCAGGCCTGAAGGCTAGCCTCGCTGTCTCTGCCTCCAGTTCCATCTGGCGCATTTTTAACTCCATCTGCCGCTGTTCTAGTTCTTTTTCTGCCTCAATTTTACACATCTCCATTTTTAACTCCATCTGCCGCTGTTCTGCCTCAATTTTACCCATCTCCAACTGGAGAGTCTCTCGCCTTTCCTCTTTTTCTGCCTCAAGTTTACACATCTCCAACTGGAACTGCCGCTGTTCTCGTTCTGCCTCAAGTTGGAACTGTATGGAACGGACATCCCTCCTGGCATCACCGGTTGAAAGTGGGGAGAGTGGATCAAAACGGGGCAATGTAGCTGGAGCTTTAGCCTCGCCCTCAGACACCACCGGGCTTAGAGGAGCAGCAACATCCCCTACAGGGGTAGTAGGCTCAGGCAGCGGTAATACAAGCACCTGTTCTTCCAACAAAACATTCAACACTAGTTGTTTAACCTCCGCTTTAACTACATTCTGTGGAATCAATACCGAATAATGGTCAGCCAAGGTCATTAAATCTACCCTACGACATCTATCAAAAACCTCCCACGAAGGGCTATCCAAAAAGGACTTCAAATCAAAAGTAGCCATCTTGAACTACCACACAAGAGCCAACCAAAATAGCAAACACTAATGCTACTTCAGCTACAGCGCTCAACACTGAACTATACCACTACAACAAGTTGCATAAGCGGTATGGGTGTCAATAAAGACAGATCCCGGATGAGCCCCCACTTATGTTACGAATCCCTTTGGCCCGACAATCTAGGGGGGATGGTAATGGGACCCGTAACACAACTCATGCAAATTATTATAGTGACAACGTAACAGTGAGAACAAAAATAACCACAGACAACTTAATTACCGTCAAACACTAAATGTTTATTTATAAACACACGGTAAATGGGGGGAGCAGGAAAAGGGGCTGAGCGGGACCCAAGGAATGAAAGAATAATAATTCAAAAACACCCCTAAGCTAGACTAGCCTACTTCACAAACAGCTAACTAACTAACCAAAAATACAGGGGGTGGTCCGCCCAGTTCTAACTAGTGTTTTTAACAATGTTTAACTACGGGTAGTGTAGCCCAAGGGCAACTTGTCTGGTTACCCCCTTTTCCCACCATCAAACAAACACTCAAACACCATAACCAAAACAATACTCACAGATGGGGACCAAGTGACATGTAGATGCAAAACACACAGGCGATCTACAGACAGAAGGCATTTACAAAAGAGATTGAGCTGGGGAGAAAACAACTGACAGGGGTTTTAAACCAAGGGAAAGGGACTGTGATTGGGTAAGGGAAAAGGAGCAGGTGTCTTCTGATTAGCGACTGATTGATGACTGATTGGGGAATGATGGTCACCTGTGAGTAAGGGAGAAGGAGAGAAAATAAATACACACAGGATACACACAGAACACTTGTATCCGTAACAACAACAAAATGTCAACTGCCTATGAATACAAACTGCTAACTTTATGTTCATGCGCGACACTATCTCCTATGGCCATATGCTTACACCATCGGTGTGAAAGCACAAGCTGTCTCCAGATCAGATGAGAACAATGGAGGGTTTTGACAGTCTCTCTCTGTCTCTCTCTCTCTCTCTCTCTCTCTGTGTCTCTCTCTCTCTCTCTCTCTCTCTCTCTCTCTCTCTGTGTCTCTCTCTCTCTCTCTCTCTGTCTCTCTCTCTGTGTGTCTCTCTCTCTCTCTCTCTCTGTGTCTCTCTCTCTCTCTCTGTGTCTCTCTCTGTCTCTCTCTCTCTCTCTCTCTGTGTCTCTCTCTCTCCCTCTCTCTCTCTCTGTCTCTCTCTGTCTCTCTCTCTCTCTCTCTCTGTCTCTCTCTCTGTGTCTCTCTCTCTGTGTCTCTCTCTCTCTCTCTCTCTCCGCCCCCCCCCCTCTCTCTCTCTCCGCCCCCCCCCCTCTCTCTCCCCCCCCCCCTCTGTTGACAGTGTTCATGTAGCTCTTCCTCCATCCAGTGCTGATCAGATCAGACCAGACAGGTTTCTGCTGGGAGACACATCACAGCCTGTCATACAGCCTGTCATTAGTACGTAGTGGGGACTGCTGCTGCTCCGTGCTCACTTTGCAACATGGTGAGAGTCTCTGGCACAATGTTAAACTCTTGAAAGTTTCACATTTATTGAAATAAACTCATGCAAAAGTCCCCCCTCCCTCCTCCCCCCCATCGATTCACATATAACTACATCACAAAAGATCTACTGACTTCCTGCAACTCACAAGCAGCTGCTGAAAAAAAAGAAAAGCATTGGGAAAGAAAAATTAATGTGATTACATGTCTGTCAACAAAAATAAATTAATAGCAGACTTGAGGGCGTAATTTCACAGTCCATTTTATGCTGTTAACATGAAACAAATGTGCTCCTGCAGAGTAAGGACAAGGTGTTTCAATCATCACAGTTATTATGTTGAGTTGCAATAAAAATCTTTTGCAATAAAATATGTCAAACATTTGGGCTTAACGAGTGTCTAAACATTTTTACTCACGACAGGAATATAATATATATGATTACATCATTGTCGGATAATTATTTATTTTACAAATCGATGGTCATTAAATTGGTGTTCTAGGTCTATTCTGGATGTCTTTATATTTACATGACAAATCTTCATGGACAACTAGTCCATTTGTGTTGTTTTGTTCAACAAACAACTGTTCAAAAAAAACTCTTGCCATTTGTTGAGTCGTTCTGAGTAGTTTGTCAGACGTTGCCAGATACTTTGGGCTCAATAACCACCACCAGTAGCTTGGAAATGTCAAAGATAAAACAATGTTGTTGAGTTGAGTTTCAAAATAAATCTTCCAGCTTTCAGTATTATGCAACTGATAAAGCCTTTGTGAAAGTACTTCACTAACCCTCTTTGTCCTGTGTTCACTAGCCAATGGAACCTAAAAAAACAAACACCTATTTGGATGTGACTGACTAAAGCTACTTTACAGAATGGAGTTCAGTATTTCCAGAGGCTGAGTAGGACTTCAGTCCGAATGGACGGCAGATGAATCAAGGATGACTCATATGCGTCCAAAAGGCACTCGATTTCCTGTTATGTGCTGTGGTCAAACGGAGTCCATTTTATAAGGGTGCCATTTCAGAAGTAGCCCTGACGAGAGAGCGAGAGAGCGAGAGAGCGAGAGAGCGAGAGAGAGAGAGAGAGGGCAAGAGCAGAAATAGGTCGATACACGCTAATTATCAAAATCTAGAAAAGAGCCATTAAATTCTACAACCACCTAAAAAGAAGCAATTCCCAAACCTTCCTTAAGCCCTGCACAACTAACGTGCTGTTTCCCATTTAACAACAGCAACATAAATAAATGATGCTCAACTGGGACCACTGGCTGATGTGATTTATTTGAAGTAAACACAACGCAAGGAGAGTACGATTTACATCTGTTACACTGGTGCCGTGACTCGTCTTCTTGTCTTCGCCGGACGTCACGTGGAGGGATCCGAGACCCGGCTTCAAGAAGTACTGTGATTGCTGATGCACGCCAGAGGCCTAGGTTTCGCATTCTGCACAAGTTGAATTTTCAGGGAGCTCCTGGTAGCATGAGTGAGTGGGGTAAATATAATATCCTGTTTATTACTTGTATGTGGTGATGGTATGATTATTTAGTTATGTAATTGTGCTGTTACGCTAGTAACCTTCCGAAGCCAATTAACGTTAGGGCGACGCCATTTTCTACCACACGGTGGCGCCAACTATTTATGAAGGCGTTTCTTGTTACTTTTCAGTGTTGATTCTTGGTCTTGTTAGACAACTACTACTCAACTTTTATTTTGAGTGCATTATGTTCAAGCTGATTTTATAGAAGTGTTCATATTGATTGTGATATTTTTTTAACTTAATATTTACATTAAAAAAATATTTATATATCTATATATTTTTCATTTTTTTATATATTTTTATGGAAAGGGAGAGGTAGGGGAGTTCTCATGTTTAACCCTTCGCCGCCAGTGGGTAGTGGGGCAGCTATTTCCCCAGTTACTTCCACACCTCTGGCCAGGCCAACTACGCAGGCAACTGTGCACCTTACACATGATTTAGAGCTACCTCAACTCAGTGCATTCCAGCCAGTTTCACCTAATCCTAGGAAGGAGGATGTGTCTGTGGATTTCCTGGCGGACATTGTTATTAAGCAGATAGGTTACTCCATAGGTGAAAATATTGCCTCTTGTTTGGAATCAAAGGCTATGGGAGATGGGGTGGGACAGAAGGTGTATTATGTTGGTGGTACCAAGGTTGGGGCCAGCTCTAGTCTAAATGTAGTGGTGAAAAAATGATGTCAGGGAACCAGTGTGTTTCAGGGGGGGATGGTTCAGAGGAATGCACAGTGCATGAGTGGGAGGAGACCATGTTAGTGTACATGCAGAAGAAGGGCAGGAGAGGTCAGATTAAGTTTTGGGTAAGCTGACGGAGCGGGCACGTGACGTGGTAAGAGTAAGCCTACGCAGTAACCCAGGTGACTTAAGCCAGGGCCCTAGACCGTTTTTTGACATTCTGAAGCATCACTTTAGTGACACAATCAACTCTGACATGCCCCTAGCTGATGTTTATTCTACGTTGCCAAAGGAAGGGGAGTCTCTGACTACTGGATCAGACTGAACAGAGCCATAGAGGTGGCAGAGGACTGTTTGAAGAGGCAGAACAAGGAGCTAGACAATCCATCACGTGTGCTGACTGTCATGTTCATCAAGCACTGTCTGAACCCAGAGCTGTTGTTGATATTCATGTGCAAACCTTTGCATGAGTGGACGGCTGCGGAGGTCCATGGCAGGCTGGAGGAGTACCAGAGGAAGTGCAAGGCTCCATGTCCCTTGCGGCTGGGTTCACTGATCACCACACTGACGCAGGAAGTAAGTAGGCCAGTGTCTGCTGTTGCAAACTGCCCGGACCCCTTGCAGCAGACCACAAATGGCTCATCCGAGGCATTGGATCGTGTGATGGGCATGCTTGAACGGGTCTTAGAGCAGAGGCCACAGCAACCTGTAGGCGGCTATGATAACCTTTTCCAGAGGAGGACCAGGAGAAGGGAGAACCCATCTTTGCAATGCAAAGTGTGTGGAGATGCAAATCACAGCACAATGGCTCATTGTTATTCACACCACCTCTGCTTCATCTGTTATGCAGCTGGGCACACACGTCAAGAATGTCCTCGCACTTCATCGGTAACTCCCGTCGCTCCATCAAACAGCAACACGACACAGTGGCAGGAAAACTAGCTGGGTCCTGGGACTTCTGAGGTGCCCCAAACAGATAGTGGTGTAGATTTAGATTCAATATATTCAAGTGTTTGTGATGAAGTCAAGTCGAACGAAAAAGTCATTACTAGTGTGTTACTGGGGGATGTTATAGAGGTGAGCGCTATGATTGACAGCGGTCCTATGGCATGCACATTGAGCTCAACAGTGGTGCCACGCCTTGAGAAAGCAGGGGTGCTCAAGAGTGGCTCCCTCTGTCCGACTGAAGTGGTGTTGGTTGGTAGAGAGATGGAAAGGAACCGAAGTGCCAGAAAGAGTGGGCACGGTAAGGCTGAAGCGGGCGGTCACATTGGAGCCCATGCAGGAACATTTAGTCTGGGTCCGCCTCAAAATGTATCCGCGAGCAGTGCTGTCGTTATTGAGCCTACGAGGGCACGCTCAAGACCAGGCAGGCGCCGGAAAGAGATGGCTGCCTCGCTTCGCGTTCCTTGGAAAATATGCAGTATTTTGTTTTTTTACGTGTTATTTCTTACATCGGTACCCCGGGCAATCTTAGGTTTCATTACATACAGTCGGGAGGAACTACTGAATATACGATTAACGTCAACTCATCATCGTTCCTACCAGGAATATGACTTTCCCGAAACGGATCCAGTGTCTTGCCTTCCACACAATACAATGGATCTGATCCCAGCCGGCGACCCTGTGCGTCGCCGGAAAAGGGGAAAACGTGGCGGTCTCGTGGTCAGGCTTCGGAGACGGGCACATCGCGCTCCACTCCCTAGCATACTACTCGCCAATGTCCAGTCTCTTGACAATAAGGTTGATGAAATCCGAGCACGGGTAGCATTCCAGAGAGACATCAGGGATTGCAACGTGCTCTGCTTCACGGAAACATGGCTAACTCAAGGGACGCTAACGGAGTCGGTGCAGCCAGCTGGTTTCTCCATGCATCGCGCCGACAGAAACAAACATCTTTCCGGTAAGAAGAGGGGCGGGGGGGTATGCCTTATGATTAACGAGAAGTGGTGTGATCATCATAACAACACACAAGAACTCAAGTCGTTCTGTTCACCTGATCTAGAACTCCTCACAATCAAATGTCGACCGCATTATCTACCAAGGGAATTCTCGTCAATCATAATCACAGCCGTATACATTCCCCCCCAAGCAGACACATCGATGGCCCTGAACGAACTTTATCTGACTCTTTGTAAACTGGAAACCACACACCCTGAGGCTGCATTCATCGTAGCTGGGGATTTTAACAAGGCTAATCTAAAAACAAAACTCCCTAAATTCTATCAGCATATCGATTGTGCTACCAGGGCTGGAAAAACACTAGACCATTGTTACACTAATTTCCGCGACGCTTATAAGGCCCTCCCCCGCCCCCCTTTCGGAAAAGCTGACCACGACTCCATTTTGTTGATTCCAGCCTACAAACAAAAACTCAAACAACAAGCTCCCGCGCTCAGGTCTGTTCAACGCTGGTCCGACCAATCTGAATCCACGCTTCAAGACTGCTTCGATCACGCAGATTGGAATATGTTCCGCATCGCGTCCAACAACAATATTGACGAATATGCTGATTCGGTGAGCGAGTTCATTAGGAAGTGCATTGACGATGTCGTACCCACAGCAACGATAAAAACATTCCCAAACCAGAAACCGTGGATTGACGGCAGCATTCGCGTGAAACTGAAAGCGCGAACCACTGCTTTTAACCAGGGCAAGGTGACCGGAAGCATGACCGAATACAAACAGTGTAGCTATTCTCTCCGCAAGGCAATCAAACAGGCCAAGTCTCAGTGCAGAGACAAAATCGAGTCGAAATTCAACAGCTCAGACACAAGAGGTATGTGGCAGGGTCTACAGTCAATCACGGATTACAAAAAGAAAACCAGCCCCGTCGAGGACCAGGATGTCTTGCTCCCAGACAGGCTAAACAACGTTTTTGCCCGCTTTGAGGACAATACAGTGCCACTGACACGGCCCCCTACCAAAACCTGCGGGCTCTCCTTCACTGCAGCCGAGGTGAGTAAAACATTTAAACGTGTTAACCCTCGCAAGGCTGCAGGCCCAGACGGCATTCCCAGCCGCGTCCTCAGAGCATGCGCAGACCAGCTGGCTGGTGTGTTTACGGACATATTCAATCAATCCTTATCCCAGTCTGCTGTTCCCACATGCTTCAAGAGGGCCACCATTGTTCCTGTTCCCAAGAAAGCTAAGGTAACTGAGCTAAACGACTACCGCCCCGTAGCACTCACTTCCGTCATCATGAAGTGCTTTGAGAGACTAGTCAAGGACCATATCACCTCCACCCTACCGGACACCCTAGACCCACTCCAATTTGCTTACCGACCCAATAGGTCCACAGACGACGCAATCGCAACCACACTGCACACTGCCCTAACCCATCTGGACAAGAGGAATACCCATGTGAGAATGCTGTTCATCGATTACAGCTCAGCATTTAACACCATAGTACCCTCCAAACTCGTCATCAAGCTCGAGACCCTGGGTCTCGACCCCGCCCTGTGCAACTGGGTCCTGGACTTCCTGACGGGCCGCCCCCAGGTGGTGAGGGTAGGTAACAACATCTCCACCCCGCTGATCCTCAACACTGGGGCCCCACAAGGGTGCGTTCTGAGCCCTCTCCTGTACTCCCTGTTCACCCACGACTGCGTGGCCATGCACGCCTCCAACTCAATCATCAAGTTTGCGGATGACACTACAGTGGTAGGCTTGATCACCAACAACGACGAGACGGCCTACAGGGAGGAGGTGAGGGCCCTCGGAGTGTGGTGTCAGGAAAATAACCTCATACTCAACGTCAACAAAACAAAGGAGATGATTGTGGACTTCAGGAAACAGCAGAGGGAGCACCCCCCTATCCACATCGACGGGTCAGTAGTGGAGAAGGTGGAAAGTTTTAAGTTCCTCGGTGTACACATCACGGACAAACTGAACTGGTCCACCCACACAGACAGCGTTGTGAAGAAGGCGCAGCAGCGCCTCTTCAACCTCAGGAGGCTGAAGAAATTCGGCTTGTCACCAAAAGCACTCACAAACTTCTACAGATGCACAATCGAGAGCATCCTGTCGGGCTGTATCACCGCCTGGTACGGCAACTGCTCCGCCCACAACCGTAAGGCTCTCCAGAGGGTAGTGAGGTCTGCAGAACGCATCACCAGGGGCAAACTACCTGCCCTCCAGGACACCTACACCACCCGATGTCACAGGAAGGCCATAAAGATCATCAAGGACAACAACCACCCAAGCCACTGCCTGTTCACCCCGCTATCATCCAGAAGGCGAGGTCAGTACAGGTGCATCAAAGCAGGGACCGAGAGACTGAAAAACAGCTTCTATCTCAAGGCCATCAGACTGTTAAACAGCCACCACTAACATTTAGCGGCCGCTGCCAACATACTGACTCAACTCCAGCCATTTTAAAAATGGGAATTGATGGAAATTATGTAAAAATGTACCACTAGCCACTTTAAGCAATGCCACTTAATACAATGTTTACATACCCTACATTACCCATCTCATATGTATATATACTGTACTCTATATCATCTACTGCATCTTGCCATCTTTATGCAATACATGTACCACTAGCCACTTTAAACTATGCCACTTTATGTTTACATACCCTACAGTACTCATCTCATATGTATATACCGTACTCTATACCATCTACTGCATCTGCCATGCCGTTCTGTACCACCACTCATCCATATATCTTTATGTACATATTCTTTATCCCTTACACTTGTGTGTGTGTGTAAGGTAGTAGTGTGGAATTGTTAGGTTAGATTACTGTTGGTTATTACTGCATTGTCGGAACTAGAAGCACAAGCATTTCGCTACACTCGCATTAACATCTGCTAACCATGTGTATGTGACTAATAAAATTTGATTTGATTTGATTTGATTTGATTTGACCAAAAAACATTCTAGTGGGGAGAACAGTAGCGACATTGTGGAGCGATGGCTGGGTCCCTGTCAAAGATATCAATCCCTCACCAAAGCCAGTAACATTGAGACGCAATGCCAAGATAGCGGACGTTTTTCCTTGCATGGCATTAGAGGACTTTGACACTGACTATATAGATGGGCCAACTGTCGAACCGGTCCCCCTGGTGCAGCAGGTATACAAAATGGATGACAATCCAGACTTTGACAATGGTAGTGGAGATAGCTTGACCGTTGACAGTAACGTCACACCGCACAGAGTGACAAGTGAGGTGTTGCACGAGTTAAGGCTAAGTGACATTGACATTGAGTCCACTCAGTTGTCGCAAGTGTAAGGCCAAGCTAGTTCAGCTAATAGCCCGCTACGAGTGTATCTTCTCCCGGAACAAACTAGATTGCGGGAAGGCTACTGGATATGTCCATCGCATCAGACTCAGTGACACTAAGCCTTTTGGGCTACCTTACCGTAGGCTCTGCCCTAACCATTATGACAAGCTCAGGCAGGCCTTGGATGAGATGGAAGAGTGAGAGATAATCAGGAAATCCAGCAGTGAGTATGCCTCCCCGCTCGTGCTGGTCTGGAAGAAGTCTGGCGTTCTGAGACTGTGTACAGACTTCCGATGGCTCAATGCTTGCACCGTAAAGGATGCTCACCCTCTACCTCACCAAGCTGATGCTCCGGCGGCCCTGGGTGGCAATGCATTCTTCTCTACAATGGATTTGATCTCAGGCTACAACAATGTGGAGGTGCATGAAGATGACAAGAAGTTTACAGCCTTCACTTCTCCTTTTGGGTTATATGAATATAACCGTCTTCCACAAGGACTGTGCAACAGCCCAGCTACATTCATGAGGATGATGTTGAGCATTTTTGAGGATCAAAATGATTCTAGCCTTCTATGCTACCTGGACGATGTGCTGGTTTTTGCCCCGACTGAAGAACTTGGATTGCAACGCTTGGAGTCAGTTTTTGAGCGTCTCAAAGCCCATAATCTGAAATTGTCTCCAAAGAAATGCCATTTCATGAAGAGGTCACTGAGGTTCTTGGGGCATGTCATCAGTGAAGGAGTTGTGGCCACAGACCCAGAAAAAGTGAAGGCTATTGCAGGGATCACAGAGAAGGATCTCATGGAGGATAACACGGACGTGCCCTCCCAGGGGAAGATTCGGTACTTTCTCGGAATGATAGTCTATTACCAGCAGTTCATTGAGGGGTGCTCCACCATCGCTAAGCCGCTGCATGGGGAAACTCACAGCAGCAGAATTGACTGGTGAGTGCAAACAGGCCTTTAGTCAGTTGAAACAAGCTCTCCTCGATCAGGTCATGCTAGCCCACCCTGATTTTAGTAGACCTTTCTTGCTGTCTGTAGACGCTTCTAGTAATGGATTAGGTGCTGTCCTCTCCCAGGTGCCAGAGGATGGGTCTGCGGCCAGACCCGTAGCATTCGCTAGCAAATCTCTTACTTATGCACAGTCAAAGTATCCTGCCCATAGGTTAGAGTTTTTTGCTTTACACTGGGCCGTCTGTGAGAAGTTTAGTCATTGGCTAAGGGGCAAGCCTTTTACTGTATGGACAGACAACAACCCATTAACGTACATCCTATCCACGCCCAAATTGGACACCTGTGAACAGAGATGGGTTGCTAAACTTGCTTCATTCGAGTTTGACATCAAGTACTTCCCCGGTCCCAAAAATGTCATTGCTGATGCATTCAGTAGACAGCCATTTGTGCAGCCGAGCGCTCTCCACCGCATCACAAGGGTTCCATACAAGGCCTTGCTGGAAGAAGCTGCGGGAGTACATGCTGAGAAGGTGCAAGATGTGTTCCGCTGGTCGAACCACCCATTCGACCTCGAAAGCTGCTCACCGTCAATTGAGGCAGATGCCTGTGAAACTGTCATGGACTGCCAAACTACCTCCTATCCTTCTCCTGGTTCACTGTCAAAGGAAGCGGTGTCAGCAGTCCTGAGGTCGCAAGGGGAGGTTGGTCTACAGAACGGTGCGCTGCTACTGCCTCAGCTCACTCAGTCACTGGTGCCATCTGAGATGTCAGATGTGAGAGTGCTATCCCGTGACGACCTGATATCAATGCAGCGCCAGGATGAGGCACTCGCCAGAGTTGTCTTCTATGTGGACAGGGGCCGTAGACCTTCTAGGAGGGAACGTGGCCATGAACCACTCGAGCCTCTGCGGATTCTGAAGACCTGGGAGAAGCTCACTCTGAAAATGGGTGTATAATATTGCGTTACCAAAAGTTTGCTGTCAAAGAAGAAGACGTACCAGTATGTAGTACCCACCTCAATGAAGGCGACAGTTTTGAAGGGTGTCCACGATGAAGCCGGTCATCAGGGGCAACAGCGGACGTTGTACTTGACGAGACAGAGGTTCTTCTGGCATGGTCTGGAGTCGGATGTGAGAGAGTATGTCAAAACCTGCAAGAGGTGTTTGTTCAGGCCCCCGAGCCAGGGGCCAGAGCTCCATTGGAGAACATCATCACGACTGAGAACCTCGAGTTAGTGTGTGTGGACTTCTGGTCTGCTGAAGACTGCAACAAGTCCTTGGATGTTCTGGTCATTACTGATCATTTTACTGGCCCATGCCTTCTTGTGTCCGAACCAATCAGCTAAAGCAGTGGCCCTTCAGCTGTGGAACAACATCTTCTGTGTGTATGGTTTTCCTCGTCGTATCCACTCTGACCAAGTGGCCAACTTTAAAAGTAAAATGAATTGCTGAGTTGTTGAGTACTGCAGGAGTCCAGAAGTCGCACACAACTCTCTACCATCCAATGGAGAACGGTTCAATAGAACGCTGGGAAACATGATCAGGGCTTTACCTACAAGAGTGAAGCACAGGTGGCCCCAGAAGCTGAAGTCGTTGACCTTCGCCTACATCTGTACAGTCCATGAAACCACGGGCCACGCCCCTTTCCAGTTGATGTTTGGGAGAACCCCACGCCTGCCTCTCGACATGATGCTTGGTACTGTGCTGCAAGACTCAGAGGTTGTAGACTATGACAAGTACATCAAGTCCCTGATGAGAGACCTGAGGGAGGCCATGGAGAAGGTACAGGTGTCGGCAACCAAACAGCTGAAGAGGAATGCGGGCCTCTACAACAGGAAGATCAGAGGAGCTCCAGTGGAGGTCGGTGGTCGGGTGCTGCTGGCAAATAAGGGTGAACGTGGAAAGAGGAAGCTGGCGGATCATTGGGAGAACAACCTCTATATTGTTACGGAGAAGAATAGTGACGTCCACATCTTCAAGATACAGAACATGTCGACTGGCCAGGAGAAAACGGTCCACCGTAATCTGATAATGCCTGTAAACTTCTTGCCTCTCCCTGACACGGCCTTAGAGACACCTAATACGGGAGACCGTGAGGATCCGAGAGAGGAGATGGAGGACTCATCCATGAAAGATATACCAGAAATGGACATCGGTGAGAGGACTAGTGTGTGGGTATCAGAACAGACGTCGGAGGAAACACAGTCGGAGCCCACTGAAAAAGAGACCCCAGATGTGCTGGAAGATGGGCCACTGGCGAGGGACCCTCAGAACTCACCACATTCTGAGGGTGCCACTGGTGGCACAAGCATGTCAGAGGTAACCTTTGGAGAAGAAATGTCCGAACCCTCTGAGGAAGAAAGGCATTCTGAAGATGCCGCTGGTAGCACAAGCTCCAGCAACAGTCACAGAACCCTTGACCTTGACTATCCACCGACTGTGGACAGTGACCCACCAATGGTGGTTATAGTTGCACAGGTTAAACGTAATGATAACTCTGTTAGGCCTGTCAGGTCAGGGGCTGGTCGGGTTAGGAAACGCCCAGTGAGACTCATAGAGACTATGCAGACAGAGGGTTTTTTATACAGAATTCATTAGAATACCTGTGTGGGTGTAGGATTAGAATCCAAGTCTGTAGGCCATTTTTTATTTTTTAACTTTCAAGAGACCCCATGGAGATAATGAGTCAGAGGTCAAGTAGTCCAACGTTTTTCTGTCTGAGGTTCTTATTGTCACTGAGTGTACTGAACATGTAACAGGCATGTTTTCCTACGGGGTCTTTGAATTCCCCTAATTCTCTTGCACTGGAATATTTGGTGACATATGTGTTGCAAGGTATTGCATACCTCATTTAGTTTCTTTATAGTATGCAAGTGTAATTCAGCAGGGGAGAATCTAATTGGTTATGTTTCCACTTGCCTCTAAAGAAATGTGTATTTAATGTTCAAGCATTCTTATTGGTTGGTTTAACTCTGATGACAATAAGGTGTGTTGTGATTGGCCCCGCTTGCAGATAGGGGGAGATCGCGAACGTCAGGTCTTCCCAGTATGAAAATGTGATGCAAGGGGTAGGTCACGTTCTGAATACTGTTTTATATTTTACAATATGTACAAGTTTGCTGTACATTACTGATTTATACATGTGTGGGTGTATGGTACCTGTTAGGGATTGAGGGGCTTACTGGGATGTGCTTTGGCATAGGATTGCTGTAAATAAGTGTGTTAGCTAGCGTACACCGAATTAATGATCACATAAGACCACTGCTAACACAGTTGTCTTCATGCTACAGATTTTGCCATCGACAGCCATCAATACCGTTAAGCCCTGCACAACTAACGTGCTGTTTCCCACTTAACAGAAATAAATTATGCTCAACTGGGACCACTGGCTGATGTGATTTACTTGGACAAAACACAACACAAGGAGAGTACAATTTACATCTGTTACACCAGTATTGTGGAAAAACTCTATAATTATACCAATTCCTAAAGCATCTAATCCCTCTGTGCTGAATGACTACCGCCCTGTCGCCTTGACATCCTTAGTAATGAAATACCTTGAGAAACTAGTGAACTCATACTCTCAGCGTCACCCAGAAGCTTCTCGACCCATTTCAGTTTGCCTATCAGCCTAGCAGAGGAGTTGATGATGCCATTCTTACCCTCCTTAACCTTTCACGGCTACTAAACCCGGATCCGGGATCCCCCCCCACAGTAAAAAAGCTGACTAGCATAGCCTAGCATAGCGTCACAAGTAAATAGTAGCATCTAAATATCATTAAATCACAAGTCCAAGACACCAGATGAAAGATACAGATCCTGTGAATCCAGCCATCATTTCTGATTTTTAAAATGTTTTACAGGGAAGACACAATATGTAAATCTATTAGCTAACCACTGATAGCAAAAGACACCATTTTTTTTCCCACCATTTTTTTCCTGCATCAGTAGCTATCACTAATTCGACTAAATAAAGATATATATAGCCACTAACCAAGAAACAATTTCATAAGATGACAGTCTGATAACATATTTATGGTATAGGATAGTTTTTTTTAGAAAATGTGCATTTTTCAGGTATAAATCACAGTTTACCATTGCAGCTGCAATCTGAAATAGCGTTGGAAGCAGCCGGAATAATTACAGAGACCGACGGCAATTACATAATTACTCATCATAAAACACTTCTGAAAAATACACAGCCTACAGCAATCGAAAGACACAGATCTTGTGAATCCAGACAATATTTCAGATTTTCTAAGTGTTTTACAGCGAAAACACAATATAGCATTATATGAGCGTACCACAATAGCCAGAATCACAACCGCATTTACCAGCTGTAAATGTTAGCGATCGTAACAACCCAACAAAAGATATATAATTTTACTAACCTTGATATACTTCATCAGATGACAGTCCTGTAACATCATATTACACAATGCATATAGCTTTTGTTCGAAAATGTTAATATTTTGCAGCATAAATCGTGGTTATACTATGTAATCACTACAAACATTGCATGTATTCTGGCCGGCGCCATCTTGGATTAGCGCCTATTCTAATAAAAATACTATTCATAAACTTGACAAAAAAATATAAGTTGGACAACAATTGAAAGATAAATTAGTTCTTAATGCAATCGCTATGTTAGATTTTTAAAATTAACGTTACTAGACATATAGTGTGCGTTGCAGCCAGACCAGTGCCTGCAAAAGTGGCGAGCAAACACTATTACATTTTTCCACATAAATACGGAATAACATCATAAATAGTTCCTACTTTTGGACGAGCTTCCATCAGTATTGTCAGAACCCGGTGCGAGAAACAGTCACTAATAATCGGCAGAACCCAGAAGATGAGGCAGACACAGCAGTACTAGAGATGGTGGTTTAATTAAAGAACCAAATCTTCAGGCAAAGAAACTAAATCCACAATGTCCAAAAATAAAGCCAAGAGGCACAAAATGGAAATACTCCAAAATACAAAAGAAACTCCACAAAGTGGTAAAAAACAGCAGGGAAAAACAAACCTCAAAAGACTACTCAAATAATACACAAGAACTAAACCAGAGAACCTCTGGAAAATCCAACAAGAGAAATATCTATACAAAACAAGACTTGGGCTGGGGCTGGGTGCTAACTTACAAACACTGAGCAAGGAACTGAGGAACACACAGGGTTTAAATACTAACAAGGGAATGACTTACAGGTGCAAACAATAATTAGATTAAGAAAAACAAAAAGGTACAAAAAAGGTGCAATGGGGACATCTAGTGACCAAAACCCGAACAGTCTTGGCCAAAACCTGACAGAATCCCCCTCCTAGGAACGGCTCCTGACGTTCCTACCAGGCTTCTCAGGGTGGAGGGTCCTGAACTGACGAATGAGGTCAGGGTCCAGTATGTCCTTGGCAGGAACCCAGGAGCGCTCCTCGGGACCGTAGCCTTCCCAGTCCACCAGATACTGCCAGGACCGCTGCACCCGGCGGGAATCCAGTATCCGGTGGACGGTATAAGCCGACTGGCCACCGATGACACGGGGCGGAGGGGGAGGTCTGCCTGCCGGGATAAGGGGAGAAAAAACAACAGGTTTTAACAAAGAAATGTGAAATGTTGGATTGATCTTAAGGGATCTGGGTAAGTGCAGGCGAAAAGTAACGGGATTGACTCTCCTGGCAATCTTAAAGGGACCGATGAACCTCTGGGACAGCTTGCGAGACTCCACCCGTAGTGGTAAGTTCTTGGTTGAGAGCCATACTCTCTGGCCGGGGTACAGGGTAGGACCGGGACGGCGACGTCTGTTGGCTTGTCGTTGGTACTGCTGAGAGGAACGCAGAAGATTAAGACGTGCCTTCTTTCACGTAAGCCGACAGCGTCTGATGAACCTCGAGGCTGAAGGCACTCTGACTTCTGCCTCCTGGTCCGGGAACAATAGATGCGCATAGCCAAACTGACACTCATGCGGGGATATACCAGTGGAGGAGGAGCACAAGGTGTTGTGCGCGTACTCGGCCCAAACAATGAAGGATGACCATTGTGGACGGGTTGTTGGAAACCATGCATCTGAGGGTGGTTTCCAGCTCCTGATTCATCCTCTCAGTTTGGCCATTGGACTCCGGATGGTACCCTGAAGATAAACTGGCCGTGGCCCCTATGAGTTGGCAGAAGGCCTTCCAAAACCTTGAGGCGAACTGGGGACCTCTGTCGGAAACTATATCTTGCGGAATCCCAAAGACTCGGAACACATGGTTAATCACCAACTCAGCTGTTTCCTTGGCAGAAGGTAATTTGGTCAAGGGAACAAACCTGGCCGCCTTAGAAAACCTGTCGATGATGACTAGGATCGTAGTATTACCATGGGACGGAGGAAGGCCAGTAATAAAGTCCAACGAGATATGGGACCAGGGTCGGTGGGGAATAGATAGAGGGTGAAGGAGTCCTTGAGGGCGGAGGATTTGCCCTGGCAGCACACGGAACAGGCCTTGACGAAAGTGGCAACGTCTTCTTTTATGGTGGGCCACCAGAACTTACGCTGGATGAACTCCAAGGTGCGACCTACGCCCGGGTGACAGGTGAGGCAAGAGGAGTGCCCCTACTGAAGGACTTGGGACCTTGCTGCCTTGGGAACAAACAACCGATTAGCAGGACCTCCTCCAGGGCCCGGTTCGATGGCTTGAGCTTGTTTCACAGTATCCTCCACTTGCCACGAGATCGGAGCCACGATCTTAGCGGCCGGAAGGACAGTCATGTCAGTATCTTCTCGAATGGCAGGAGAGTAGATTCGTGACAAGGCGTCCGGTTTGAGATTCTTCGACCCGGGTCTATAGGTGAGGATAAACTGAAATCGGCTGAAGAAAAGAGACCATCGAGCTTGTCTGGAGTTCAACCGCTTCGCCTGCTGGATATACTCCAGATTTTTGTGGTCCGTAAGCACTTGAAACGGTTGAGAAGCCCCCTCGAGCCAGTGTCTCCATTCCTTCAATGCCATCTTAACTGCTAGGAGTTCACGATCCCCCACATCGTAATTCCTCTCGGCCGGGGTAAGCCGGTGAGAGAAGAAGGCGCAAGGATGAAGCTTCTTGTCTTCACCCCTCTGAGACAGGACAGCTCCAATCCCAGATGCGTCTACCTCCACCACAAAAGGTTCATCCGCCTTTGGTAGTGTCAGGATGGGAGCAGAGAGGATGCGCTGCTTGAGTCCTTGGAAGGCCGTCTCAGCTTCTCTTCCCCACAGAAACCTTGTGTTGCCACCCTTGGTTACAGCTGAGAGAGGGGCTGCCACCGAGCTGAAGTTCTTGATGAACTTGCGGTAAAAGTTGGTGAAGCCCAGGAAGCGCTGAACTTCCTTAACGGACTTGGGGGTGGGCCAATCCGCTACCGCCCCTACCTTCTTGGGGTCCATCTGGACTCGACCGGGTTCCACTATAAATCCCAGGAATTGTACTCGAGAGGAATGGAATTCACACTTTTCCGGCTTAACGTACAAATGGCTGTCTAGGAGGCGTTTGAGCACTTGTCTGACATGCTTAGTGTGTTCTTGAAGGGAGCTCGAAAAGATGAGGATGTCATCCAAGTAAACAAACACAAAGATGTTAAGCATATCCCTAAGCACATCGTTTATGAGCGCTTGGAACACAGCCGGAGCGTTGGTTAGGCCGAAGGGCATCACCGAGTATTCGTAGTGACCAGTAGGCGTGTTGAAAGCGGTCTTCCACTCGTCCCCGGGTTTGATCCGCACAAGATGGTATGCGTTCCGCAGGTCAAGCTTAGTGAAGACAACTGCTTCCTGGAGCAGCTCAAAGGCTGTGGCCATAAGGGGTAGCGGGTAGCGGTTACGGACGGTTATGGCATTGAGTCCCCGGTAGTCGATGCAAGGTCGTAATCCACCGTCTTTCTTGGCCACAAAGAAAAACCCTGCCCCCGCCGGCGAGGTAGATGGACGCATGAGGCCTGCTGCCAGAGCGTCCTTGATGTAGGCATCCATAGCAGCTCGTTCGGGAGGAGAAAGGGAAAAGATCCGACCCCTGGGAGGGCAGGTCCCCGGCAACAGGTCGATGGTGCAATCGTAAGGTCTATGGGGTGGTAGTTTGGTGGCCCTCTGTTTGCTAAATACCAGTTTGAGGTCATGGTAACACTCGGGAACTCGGGACAGGTCGATGGATTCTAGAGACTCGGAAGGGGAACTCTGGGAACTCGGGAAGATACAAGTGGCTTGGCACGTAGGACCCCACTGCTTGATAGTGCCCACAGACCAGTCGATGTGAGGGTTATGGCTGTGAAGCCAGGGATAACCAAGGACGAGAGGGAACTCGGAACAGGGGATCAGATGAAAGTTCATCACTTCCTGGTGTTGGGAAACTGAAAGTCGCAAGGGGGTAGTGGCACGAGTGACAAGTCCAGATCCCAAAGGGCTTCTATCCAACGTAGTAACCCTTATGGGGTCACTTAGAGGTTCAGAAGGAACGCCATTCTCCTTCGCCCAGACCCCATCCATGAAGTTACCTGCGGCGCCAGAGTCTACCAAGGCTTGAAGAGAAAACTCGTGGTCGTCCCAGGAAAGGGTAACTGGAATGAGCAGGCGGGAGTTGGATGGATGGGAGGAGGTTATGTTTCCCGTTACAGTCCTCCCAGGCCTGCACAGGAGAGTGCGTTTCCCTGGAGCGGAAATGGCCCGGTTTGCCGCAATATAGACAGCATCGCTCCCTCATCCGGCGGTCTAACTCAGCCTGGGAGATGCGTCCAACCTGCATGGGTTCTGGTGGAGCCAGCGAGGATAAAGGTGGAGACTCGGAGCTGGAACCGATAGGAGCTGTTTGGCTGAGTCAGGGCCGTTGGTAGGACCTTGAAACACTCGCTTGAATTCTTCAGCAAAGGTAGAGTAGCTGGCACAGCAGGGACTTTGGGCATCCCACACAGCAGTAGCCCAGGCTAGGGCTTTTTCCGACAGCAGGGTGATGATATATGCTATCTTGGACCGGTCGGTGGGAAACGACGATGGTTGCAGCTCAAAAGAGAGAGAACATTGGGTGAAAAACCCCTTACAAACACTCGGATCCCCTGAGAACCGTTGGGGAGGCGGCAGACGAGGTTCAGCCAGGGGGTTAACTGCCAGGGGCACTTGAATCGGATGAACTGGAGCAGAAGCGGTTGCCGGGGAAAGTCGATCCGAAATCTGCTTTATGGATGTCAGCATCTCTGACAGAAGTTGAGAATGTCTAGCCATTAAGGCCTCTTGCTGAACCAGAGCAGCTTCGTGGCGTTGGACAGTCCCCTCGTGGTGGGACAGCATGGAAAAAAGATCCTGGGTACTGGCTGCCTCTGTGTTCATTATAATGGCTCAGTGTTTCTGTCAGAACCCGGTGCGAGAAACAGTCACTAATAATCGGCAGAACCCAGAAGATGAGGCAGACACAGCAGTACTAGAGATGGTGGTTTAATTAAAGAACCAAATCTTCAGGCAAAGAAACTAAATCCACAATGTCCAAAAATAAAGCCAAGAGGCACAAAATGGAAATACTCCAAAATACAAAAGAAACTCCACAAAGTGGTAAAAAACAGCAGGGAAAAACAAACCTCAAAAGACTACTCAAATAATACACAAGAACTAAACCAGAGAACCTCTGGAAAATCCAACAAGAGAAATATCTATACAAAACAAGACTTGGGCTGGGGCTGGGTGCTAACTTACAAACACTGAGCAAGGAACTGAGGAACACACAGGGTTTAAATACTAACAAGGGAATGACTTACAGGTGCAAACAATAATTAGAGCAAGAAAAACAAAAGGTACAAAAAAGGTGCAATGGGGACATCTAGTGACCAAAACCCGAACAGTCTTGGCCAAAACCTGACAAGTATCTTGGGCAATGTGTCCTTTCTTCAAAAGAATAGTTGCTTTGTTGTAAAACGTCCTCTTCACCTTTGGAACTAGCTGCTACCAGTAGCTATGTCGCACACACATGTCCAAATCCTCAAACTAGATACAAAGGAAATTCAGAAAAATAGCAATATACTCGCATAAACTGATATAAATCGGTTTCAAATAACATCGTTATGATGTTTCTAACACCTATATTTAATTAAATTACAGACGGATACATCTCTGGTCGATAACTGAGCGTTCCAAAATTTCATCCTGAGTTCTTGCCTTGCGCCATTACGAACAAGGAAAAGAAATGTACTCTCGTTCCTTCTGGCTTTATAACCTCGGACAGCTACGTAGAGACCTCATTCCACTTCTCATTGGTTACTGACATCCAGGGGAAGGCGGGTGCAGTTCATTTCCAGCCATAGGATATACACAGACTTTAAAACTGAACCCAGATCAGAGCATAATTCTCAGACCTTCGCAAGTCATGTCAGGATTTTTGCTGTAGAAGGAGTTCTGGGTCACCCACAGACATAATTCAAACGGTTTTAGAAACTAGAGAGTGTTTTCTATCCAATAGTAGTAATAATATGCATATTGTACGAGCAAGAATTGAGCACTAGGCAGTTTAATTTGGAGACCAATTTTCGCTAAGTCGAAACAGCACCCCCTATAGTGACAAGAAGTTAACATGGTCTATAGACATCTAGAGGGTGTATTAACATGGTCTATAGACGTCTAGAGGGTGTATTAACATGGTCTATAGACATCTAGAGGGTGTATTAACATGGTCTATAGACATCTAGAGGGTGTATTAACATGGTCTATAGACATCTAGAGGGTGTATTAACATGGTCTATAGACATCTAGAGGGTTTATTAACATGGTCTATAGACGTCTAGAGGGTGTATTAACATGGTCTATAGACGTCTAGAGGGTGTATTAACATGGTCTATAGACGTCTAGAGTGTGTATTAACATGGTCTATAGACATCTAGAGGGTGTATTAACATGGTCTATAGACTTCTAGAGGGTGTATTAACATGGTCTATAGACATCTAGAGGGTGTATTAACATGGTCTATAGACATCTAGAGGGTGTATTAACATGATCTACAGACATCTAGAGGGTGTATTAACATGGTCTATAGACGTCTAGAGGGTGTATTAACATGGTCTATAGACATCTAGAGGGTGTATTAACATGGTCTATAGACGTCTAGAGGGTGTATTAACATGGTCTATAGACATCTAGAGGGTGTATTAACATGGTCTATAGACATCTAGAGGGTGTATTAACATGGTCTATAGACGTCTAGAGGGTGTATTAACATGGTCTATAGACATCTAGAGGGTGTATTAACATGGTCTATAGACGTCTAGAGGGTGTATTAACATGGTCTATAGACATCTAGAGGGTGTATTAACATGGTCTATAGACATCTAGAGGGTGTATTAACATGGTCTATAGACGTCTAGAGGGTGTATTAACATGGTCTATAGACATCTAGAGGGTGTATTAACATGATCTATAGACATCTAGAGGGTGTATTAACATGGTCTATAGACGTCTAGAGGGTGTATTAACATGGTCTATAGACATCTAGAGGGTGTATTAACATGGTCTATAGACATCTAGAGGGTGTATTAACATGGTCTATAGACATCTAGAGGGTGTATTAACATGGTCTATAGACGTCTAGAGGGTGTATTAACATGGTCTATAGACATCTAGAGGGTGTATTAACATGGTCTATAGACGTCTAGAGGGTGTATTAACATGGTCTATAGACATCTAGAGGGTGTATTAACATGGTCTATAGACATCTAGAGGGTGTATTAACATGGTCTATAGACTTCTAGAGGGTGCCAAATCCCATGTTTTTCTTATGCCTTCAACACAATCCAGCCCTACATTCTGGCACAGAGACTCATTCGGGACTTCTCCTTAGATGGGGGGCTGGTTTTCTGGCCGTTGGACTTCCTGAGCCAACGCTCACAGCGAGTCAAAATAGGTCCCCACGTGTCAGACATACGCAATACCAACACAGGCTCTCCTCAGGGATGTGTTTTGTCCCCACTCCTGTACATCTTGTACACTAATAGTTGTACTAGTTCCCATCCTGACAGACACCTCGTTAAGTTCGCTGATGACACCGCCTTGATCAGCCTGTTTCATGATGATGAGGATCATCATGGCCCGGTCCTAGATGACTTTGTAGAGTAGTGTGAGGAATCACACACGGTCCTCAATACCAACAAGACCAAAGAGATGTGCATTAACTTCAGGAATCGTACAACACCTACCTCTGCAACATCTATCAGAGGTCAGAACATAGAGATTGTAGAGGAATACAAATACCTGGGTGTCCTCTTGGACAATAAGCTTCACCGGAGTAAATGTACAGACCTGATCTACAAAAAGAGTCAACAGAGACTGTACTTTCTCAAAAAGCTGGGATTTTTTGGTACTGTTTGTTGGTTTGGCAATGCCACTGTCAGACAGAGAAATATGCTGAGAAGGATTATCACCACAGCAAAAAAGGTACTTGGAGTCAAACAGACAGGCCTGGATGAGATCTTTAAGGTCAGGGCCCTCCGCAAGGCTCACAAAAAATGTTTAGATCCAAGCTATCCCCTGTACCCGGACTTTAAACTACTCCCCTCTGGGTGCAGGTGTAGGGCACCCCTCAGCAGGAAAAACACAACTAGACAATAATTTGTGCCAGGTGTGATATCCCTCCTAAATAGCTTGGCCTAATGTTCCTATCCACCCAGTAAGGCCAGCAGGCTAATGTTCCTATCCACTCAGTAAGAACAGCAGGCTAATGTTCCTATCCACCCAGTAAGATCAGCAGGCTAATGTTCCTATCCACCCAGTAAGACCAGCAGGCAAATGTTCCTATCCACTCAGTAAGGCCAGCAGGCTAATGTTCCTATCGACTCAGTAAGAACAGCAGGCTAGTCTTTTTTTAATGTTTTATTTGTATGTAACTGTTATGAAAGTTGTATTGTCAATTTTGTTTTGTATTTATACAACACTTTAAACGTTTACATGACACTGCAACACAATTTCCCCATGGGGTCAATAAAGTCAGTAAGTAAGTATTAAGGTCACAGTTATGAAAACTTAGGACACTAAAGAGGCCTTTCTACTGACTCTGAAAAACACCAAAAGAAAGATGCCCAGGGTCCCTGATCATCTGCGTGAACATGCCTTAGGCATGCTGCAAGAAGGCATGAGGACTGCAGATGTGGCCAGTGCAATAAATTGCAATGTCCGTACTGTGAGACGCCTAAGACAGGGCTACAGGCAGACAGAACGGACAGCTGATCGTTCTCGCAGTGGCAGACCACGTGTTACAAGACCTGCACAGGATCGGTACATCCGAACATCACACCTGCAGGACAGGTACAGGATGGCAACTACAACTGCCCGAGTTACACCAGGAATGCACAATCCCTCCATCAGTGCTCAGACTGTCCGCAATAGGCTGAGAGAGGCTGGACTGAGGGCTTGTAGGCCTGTTGTAAGGCAGGTCCTCACCAGACATCACCGGCAACAATGGGAACAAACTCACCGTCGCTGGACCAGACAGGACTGGCAAAAAGTGCTCTTCACTGACGAGTCACGGTTTTGTCTCACCAGGGGTGATGGTTGGATTCGTGTTTATCGTCTAAGGAATGAGCGTTACACCGAGGCCTGTACTCTGGAGCGGGATCAATTTGGAGGTGGAGGGTCCGTCATGGTCTGGGGCGGTGTGTCACAGCATCATCTCACTGAGCTTGTTGTCATTGCAGGCAATCTCAATGCTGTGCGTTACAGGGAAGACATCCTCCTCCCTCATGTGGTACCCTTCCTGCAGGCTCATGTGGAACCCTTCCTGCAGGCGCAAAACAGGAATGTCAGTGTTCTGCCATTGCCAGGGAAGAGCCCAGATCTCAATCCCATTGAGCACGTCTGGGACCTGTTGGATCGGAGGGTGAGGGCTAGGGCCATTCCCTCCAGAAATGTCCGGGAACTTGCAGGTGCCTTGGTGGAAGAGTGGGGTAACATCTCACAGCAAGAATTGGCAAATCTGGTGCAGTCCATGAGGAGGAGATGCACTGCAGTACTTAATGCAGCTGGTGGCCACACCAAATACTGACTGTTACTTTTTATTTTGACCCCCCTTTGTTCAGGGACACATTATTCCATTTCTGTTAGTCACATGTCTGTGGAACTTGTTCAGTTTATGTCTCAGCTGTTGAATCTTGTTATGTTCATACAAATATTTACACATGTTATTAAGTTAATTTGTTTGCTGAGTTTATGTTTCCCATGCCAGTAAAGCCCCTTGAATTGATTTGAATTGAGAGAGAGATCTCCCCAGTGGCCCAGCAGCATTGCTAATGGCTTCAGTGCTGGGCCTCAGGACATTCTGGATGCCACAGCTTGTCAATACAATTCCCTTCTGCTTTTCCTGCTTGCCAGTTCCCATCTGGAGACAATACATTAACATCTTATGGTGTGTACCTTTCCCCTGTGGTCACTAACTAGTCACAACCTCCCAGATACTAACACTCTCCTCTTCTCTTGCCTTACTTCTCATCTGCCCTCTCCTCTCCCATCACCCATCCTATCCTATCCTATCCTCTCCTTTCCATCTGTCCTCTCTCTGTCCTCTCTCTGATTTCAAGGTTTAACTGCTAACTTACAAAGCATTACATGGGCTTGCTCCTACCTATCTTTCCGATTTGGTCCTGCCGTACATACCTACACGTACGCTACGGTCACAAGATGTAGGCCTCCTAATTGTCCCTAGAATTTCTAAGCAAACAGCTGGAGGCAGGGCTTTCTCCTATAGAGCTCAATTTTTATGGAATGGTCTGCCTACCCATGTGAGAGACGCAGACTCGGTCTTAACTTTTAAGTCTTTACTGAAGACTCATCTCTTCAGTGGGTCATATGATTGAGTGTAGTCTGGCACAGGAGTGTGAAGGTGAACGGAAAGGCTCTGGAGCAACGAACCGCCCTTGCTGTCTCTGCCTGGCCGGTTCCCCTCTCTCCACTGGGATTCTCTGCCTCTAACCCTATTACAGGGGCTGAGTCACTGGCTTACTGGTGCTCTTTCATGCCGTCCCTAGGAGGGGTGCGTCACTTGAGAGGATTGAGTCACTGACGTGATCTTCCTGTCTGGGTTGGCGCCCCCCCTTGGGTTGTGCCGTGGCGGAGATCTTTGTGGACTATACTTGGCCTTGTCTCAGGATGGTAAGTTGGTGGTTGAAGATATCCCTCTAGTGGTGTGGGGGCTGTGCTTTGGCAAAGCGGGTGGGGTTATATCCTTCCTGTTTGGCCCTGTCCGGGGGTATCATCGGATGGGGCCACAGTGTCTCCTGACCCCTCCTGTCTCAGCCTCCAGTATTTATGCTGCAGTAGTTTATGTGTCGGGGGGCTAGGGTCAGTTTGTTATATCTGGAGTACTTCTCCTGTCTTATCCGGTGTCCTGTGTGAATTTAAGTATGCTCTCTCTAATTCTCTCTTTCTCTCTTTCTTTCTCTCTCTCGGAGGACCTGAGCCCTAGGACCATGCCTCAGGACTACCTGGCATGATGACTCCTTGCTGTCCCCAGTCCACCTGGCCGTGCTGCTGCTCTAGTTTCAACTGTTCTGCCTGCGGCTATGGAACCCTGACCTGTTCACCGGACGTGCTACCTGTCCCAGACCTGCTGTTTTCAACTCTCTAGAAACCGCAGGAGCGGTAGAGATACTCTTAATGATCGGCAATGAAAAGCCAACTGACATTTACTCCTGAGGTGCTGACCTGTTGCACCCTCGACAACTACTGTGATTATTATTATTTGACCATTATTTGATCATTTATGAACATTTGAACATCTTGGCCATGTTCTGTTATAATCTCCACCCGGCACAGCCAGAAGAGGACTGGCCATCCCTCATAGCCTGGTTCCTCTCTAGGTTTCTTCCTAGGTTTTGGCCTTTCTAGGGAGTTTTTCCTAGCCAGCGTGCTTCTACACCTGCATTGCTTGCTGTTTGGGGTTTTAGGCTGGGTTTCTGTACAGCACTTTGAGATATCAGCTGATATACGAAGGGCTATATAAATACATTTGATTTGATTTGACTCACCTATCCTCTCTCCTATCCACCTGTCCTCTCACCTCTCCCCTCATCTGTCCTCTCACCTCTCCCCTCACCTCTCCTCTCGCCTCTCCTCTCGCCTCACTTCTCCTCTTCCCTCTCCTCTCCTCTCCACCTCTGCTCTCCTCTCCACCTCTCCTCACTTATCCTCTCCTCCTCTATCTTCACCTATCTTCTCTCGTCTCCACCTGTCCTCTCACTTCACCTCTCCTCTCCACTCCATCTCTCCCCTCTCCTCTCCCCTCCACTCCACCTATTCTATCTCCTCTTCACATCTCCTCTTCTCTTTTCAGTGTGTTCCCTGCGGTCACTCATTCCCCTGCGGTGACTCATTAGTCACAACCTCCCCTTCCTCTTTGCTACAACTCTTATCTCCTATCCCCTGTCTTCTCTCCTCACCTCACTCCTATCATGTCTTCCTCTTTTCTTATCTATATATATCTTCACTATATAGAGAATAGGCACACAGCCATATTGTCTTTCATGTCGGAGAGCTCTTGGCCTAACAAGAGATGAAAGCTAAGGCCAGCAAAATAGAAGGAGAGAATTTTGTCACGCTGGAGGATAAAAGCACAAAGCCCAACATCCTTAACAGGATTTTAGTGACAGGTTGCCTTGTATAGCCGCAGCCATGACAATACGTTTACTGACTTTCGCTAGCCTAGTCGGAGTCCCCTTTATCTCCAGTATGGGTACTGTATCTCCTGTATCTACTGTATGGTCATATATCTCCTGTATGGTACTGTGTGTCCTGTATGGTACTGTATCTAATGTATCTCCTGTATGGTACCCACATCAACAGCATCCGCCCGGCTACCCTAGACCCACTCCTACCACAACAGTGATAGGCCTGATCACCAACAACGATGAGACAGCCTATAGGGAGGAGGTCAGAGACCTGGCTGTGTGGTACCAGGACAACAACCTCTCCCTCAATGTGAGCAAGATAACGGAGCTGATCGTGGACTACAGGAAAAGGTGGGCCGAACAGGCCCCCATTAACATCAACGGGGCTGTAGTGGAACGGGTCAAGTGTTTCAAGTTCCTTGGACTCCACATCACCAGCGAACTATCATGGTCCAAACACACCAAGACAGCCGTGAAGAGGGCACGACAAAACCTTTTCCCCCTCAGGAGACTGAAAAGATTTGGCATGGGTCCCCAGATCCTCAAAAAGTTCTACAGCTGCACCATCGAGAGCATCCTGACCAGTTGCATCACCGCCTGGTATGGCAACTGCTCGGCATCTGACCGCAAGGCGCTACAGAGGTTAGTGCATCACTGGGGCCAAGCGTCCTGTCATCCAGGACCTATATAATAGGCGGTGTCAGAGGAAAGCCCGTAAAATTGTCAGAGACTCCAGTCACCCAAGTCATTGACTGTTTTCTCTACTACCGCACGGCAAGTGGTAACGGAGGGCCAGGTATAGGACCAAAAGGCTCCCTAACAGCTTCTACCCCCAAGCCATAAGACTGCTGAACAATGAATCAAATGGTCACCAGACTATTTACATTGACACCCACCCCCATCCCTTTGTTTTGTACACTGCTGCTACTCACTGTTTATTATCTATGCATAGTCACTTCACCCCTACCAACATGTCCAAATGACCTCAACTAACCTGTACCCCCGCACACTGACTCGGTACTGGTGCCCCCTGTATATATTATTGTTGTTCTTATTGTGTTACTTTTTATTATTACTTTTTATTTTAGTCTACTTGGTAAATATTTTCTTAACCAACAGTGCAGTTCAAGAATAGTTAAGGGCTTGTAAGTAAGCATTTCATAGTAAAGTCTACACTTGTTGTATTCGGCGCATGTGACAAATAACCTTTGATTTGATACATTTTGCACTAGTTGGCCAGTTTCTATAAGATTTTCATCCTAGCGATATTTCAGCATTAACCATACTCAACAATGCAGTTAAAGTTGTTGCTCTTCACCCCGACCTGGGCTCGAACCAGGGACCCTCTGCACACATCAACAACAGTCACCCACGAAGCCACGTTACCTATCGCTCCACAAAAGCCGCGGCCCTTGCAGAGCAAGGGGATACAACTACTTCAAGGTCTCAGAGCGAGTGACGTAAGTGACGTAACCGATTGAACCGCTATTAGCGTGCACCCCCGCTAACTAGCTCGCCGTTTCACACCGCTTACACTGTCAATGGAAATCAAATCACACTGTCTTTCTCTCATTTTACATTTTACAACCAGATCCATGAGTCATGACATTCCACAATACAGCTAGTCTACTTAATCTCCAATACGCTTTACAGATCACACACAACACTACGCTCAAACACACACACACACACACACACACACACACACACACACACACACACACACACACACACACACACACACACACACACACACACACTCACACACACGCTACGCTCAAACACACACACACACTACACTCACACACACACTACGCTCAAACACACATACACACAACGTACACACACACACACACACACACACACACACACACACACACACACACACACACACACACACACACACACACACACACACACACACACACACACACACACACACACACACAGTACGCTCAACAGGTTATCCATTTAGCCAAAACGTGTAATTACTAGATCATGTGTTATTAGTATTCAACACACAGCCGTGAATTATCATTAATGATCATTAATCTGCCCCAATATACAATTAAACCACTATTAAAATAATTACACAATTTCAAGTAATCATTGTCTTAATGAGGGGAGGATGTGTACTGTTAAAGATGTAAGCAGCCAAATGTCTCTGTCCCAAAGTGTACACTATTCCATATGTCTCTGTCCCAAAGTGTACACTATTCCATATGTCTCTGTCCCAAAGTGTACACTATTCCATATGTCTCTGTCCCAAAGTGTACACTATTCCATATGTCTCTGTCCCAAAGTGTACACTATTCCATATGTCTCTGTCCCAAAGTGTACACTATTCCATATGTCTCTGTCCCAAAGTGTACACTATTCCAAATGTCTCTGTCCCAAAGTGTACACTATACCATATGTCTCTGTCCCAAAGTGTACACTATTCCCAATGTCTCTCCAACTCTGGAGCTCCAAGCCAGTTCCACTGCCTTGTTTCATTGTTCCTCTCCTAATTAGGGACTGATTCCAGACCTGGAACACCAGGTGTGTGCAATTAAATGGTATAATAGAAAATCAGCAGGCTAAGGACCTCGTAGGGTCAGAGTTGAGTAACCCTGCCCTATGTAGCGCACTATTTTTGACTACTTTTGACCAGAGCCCATAGATGACGCAGCCCTATACATATTATCCCACCATAACTTCCTGGGTTGTTAGTCAAAGGTAGTGTACTATGTAGGGAATAGGGTGCCATTAGGGACGTAAAACCACGTTTATGGTAGACTAATATATAAACGACGGTCCTGAAGAAATAAATCTGTCGTACTCTCGCTGGATATCTCTCATTTTGTTTTTAGTACACAGAGAAATAGCTGTCCTCTCATCCTGTTCTGTGTGTGTGTGTGTGTGTGTGTGTGTGTGTGTGTGTGTGTGTGTGTGTGTGTGTGTGTGTGTGTGTGTGTGTGTGTGTGTGTGTGTGTGTGTGTGGTTGTGTACACAAAGGAATGACTGACCTCTGACCTTCGGTATGAAGCCTGCCATACAGAGGTCAAACCCAATATCAGAGGCTCAACTGTGTAAATGAGCCTTAATCTATTTTCTATATTGAGAAACTCCCCACCAGGCCGCCCAGTGCAGCATTGATCGGTAGATGCTCTATCTATATGTACATGACTTCTGTAGACCTCTTCGTGGGTTGCACCTATGTCATTCGGACGCGTGATTGCCATTCTTATGAATGTTCTAATTAAAAGACTCCTCCGCCATAGTGATGCCCAGTTATTCCTCCGCCATAGTGATGCCCAGTTATTCTGAACCGAATTAACTGCTTTGCAGATATGAAACAGACAATCATAAACAGTGGTGTAAAGTATTTAAGTAAAACATATTTTAAAGTACTACTTAAGTCGTTTTTTGGGGTATCTGCGCTTTACTATTTATAATTTTGACAACTTTTACTTCACTACATTCCAAAAGAAAATAATGTACTTTTTATGTACTTTTTATTTTGACAGGAAAATTGTCAATTTCACACACTTATCAAGAGAACATCCCTGGTCATCCATACTGCCTCTGATCTGGCGGACTCATTAAACACAAATACTTAGTTTGTAAATTATGTCTGAGTGTTAGAGTGTGCACCTGGCTATCTGTAAATACATTTAAAAAAGACAATTGTGCCGTCTGGTTTGCTTAATATAAGGAATTTGAAATGGTTTATACTTTTGACTTTTGATACCAAAGTACATTTGAGCAATTCCATTTACATTTTATACGTAAGTATATTTAAAACCAAATACTTTTATACTTTTACTCAAGTACTATTTTACAGGTAG
The DNA here is from genome assembly GCF_045679555.1 of Salvelinus alpinus. Classification (NCBI taxonomy): domain Eukaryota; kingdom Metazoa; phylum Chordata; class Actinopteri; order Salmoniformes; family Salmonidae; genus Salvelinus; species Salvelinus alpinus. Next base: position 6,534,890 of record NC_092108.1, read on the forward strand.
ATAGAGTAGAGTAGAGTCATTTTCTATTAAAAGGTATCTTTACTTTTACTCATGTATGACAATTGAGTACTTTCCCCCCCCCCACTGATCATAGTATCAGTAAAAAAAAATTAAAAAATGTATGATTAATGTAATTCACCAAGACATTTCGCCAGCTGGACTGGTACAGTACATTGCTTGCTGCCTCCATGCATTCGGGATGCATTGTTTCAGTTTCAGTCGTTTCAGTCACTCAGCATTTTGGACAAAAACCAGACGAATGTAACTAAGGCTGGGAATGTCAATACAATCAAACTAGCAAAGGGCAATGATCCCAAGTTAGTCATAAAGTAGCTAATAAGCTAGAGTATCTATTTATGTACAGTTGAAGTCAGAAGATCACATACACCTTAGCCAAATACATTTAAATTCAGTTTTTTCACAATTCCTGACATTTAATCCAAGTAAACATTCCCTGTCTTAGGTCAGTTAGGATCACAACCTTATTTTGAGAATGTGAAATGTCAGAATAATAGTAGAGAGAATGATTTATTTCAGCTTTTATTTCTTTCATCACATTCCCAGTGGGTCAGAAGTTTACATACACTCAATTAGCATTTGGTAACATTGCCTTTGAATTGTTTAACTTGGGTCAAATGTTTCGGGTAGCCTTCCACAAGCTTCCAACAATAAGTTGGGTGAATTTTGGCCTATTCCTCCTGACAGAGCTGGTGTAACTGAGTCAAGTTTGTAGGCCTCCTTGCTCGCACATGCTTTTTCAGTTCTGCCCACTTATTTTCTATAGGATTGAGGTCAGGGCTTTGTGATGTTGCTTCAATATATCCACATATTTTTCCTCCCTCATGAAGCCATCTATTCTGTGAAGTGCACCAGTCCCTCCTGCAGAAAAGCATCCCCACATGATGCTGCAACCCCCGTGCTTCACGGTTGGGATGGTGTTCTTTGGCTTGCAAGCAACCCCCTTTTCCTCCAAACATAACGATGGTCATTATGCCAAAAGAGTTATATTTTTGTTTCATCCGACCAGAGGACATTCCTCCAAAAAGTACTTTCTTTGTCCCCATGTGCAGTTGCAAACCGTAGTCTGGCTTTTTTATGGCGGTTTTGGAGCAGTGGCTTCTTCCTTGCTAAGCAGCCTTTCATGTTATGTCAATATAGGACTTGTTTTACTGTGGATATAGATAATTTTGTACCTGTTTCTTCCAGCATACTCACAAGGTTCTATGCTGTTGTTCTGGGATTGATTTGCCCTTTTCGCACCAAAGTACATTCATCTCTAGGAGACAGAACACGTCTCCTCCCTGAGCGGTATGGCGGCTGCGTTATCCCATGGTGTTTATACTTGCTTATTATTGTTTGTACAGATGAACGTGGTACCTTCAGGCGTTTGGAAATTGCTCCCAAGGATGAACCAAACTTGTGGAGGTCTAAAAATATTTCTGAGGTCTTGGCTGATTTCTTTTAATTTCCCCATGATGTCAATTAAAGAGGCACTGCGTTTGAAGGTAGGCCTTGAAATACATCCACAGGTCCACCTCCAATTGACTCAAATGAAGCCTATCAGAAGCTTCTAAATCCATGACATCATTTTATGGAATTTTCCAAGCTGTTTAAAGGCACGGCCAACTCTAGTGTATGTAAACTTCTGACCCACTGGAATTTTGATACAGTTAATTATAAGTGAAATAATCTGTTTGTAAACAATTGTTGGGAAAATGACTTTTGTCGTGCACAAAGTAGATGTCCTAACCGACTTGCCAAAACTATAGTTTGTTTACATGAAATTTGTGGAGTGGTTGAAAAACTAGTTTTAATGACCAGTCAAATCAAATCAAAGTTGATTTGTCATGTGCGCTGAATACAACAGGTGTAGTAGACCTTACAGTGAAATGCTGAATACAACAGGTGTAGTAGACCTTACAGTGAAATGCTGAATACAACAGGTGTAGACCTTACAGTGAAATGCTGAATACAACAGGTGTAGACCTTACAGTGAAATGCTGAATACAACAGGTGTTGTAGACCTTACAGTGAAATGCTTACTTACAGACTCTAACCAATAGTGCAGAAAAGGTATTAGGTGAACAATAGGTAGGTAAAGAAATAAAACAACAGTAAAAAGACAGGCTATATACAGTAGTGAGGCTATAAAAGTAGCGAGGCTACATACAGATACCGGTTAGTCAGGCTGATTGAGGTAGTATGTACATGTTGATATGGTTAAAGTGACTATGCATATATGATGAACAGAGAGTAGCAGTAGCGTAAAAGAGGGGTTGGCGGGTGGCGGGACACAATGCAGATTCCCCGGTTACCCAATGTGCGGGAGCACTGGTTGGTCGGCCCAATTGAGGTAGTATGTACATGAATGTATAGTTAAAGTGACTATGCATATATGCTAAACAGAGAGTAGCAGCAGCGTAAAAATAGTGTTAGGGGTTGGGGCACACAATGCAAATAGTCTGATTGATTACCTTTTCAGGAGTCTTTTTGGCTTGGGGGTAAAAACGGTTGAGAAGCCTTTTTGTCCTAGACTTGGCACTCTGGTACCGCTTGCCATGCGGTAGTAAAGAGAACAGTGTATGACTGCGGTGGCTGCGGTCTTTGGCAGCTTAGCCCCAGTGATGTACTGGTCCGTACGCACTGCCCACTGTAGAGGCCGAGCAATTGCCGTACCAGGCAGTGATGCAACCAGTCAGGATGCTCTCGATTTTGCAGCTGTAGAACCTTTTGAGGATATGGGGACCCATGCCAAATCTTTTTAGTTTCCTGAGGGGGAATAGGCTTTGTTGTGCCCTCTTCACGAAGTGTATGTACACTTCTGACTTCATCTGTAGCTTTTTATTTATCAAGCTAAAAACATGGAGCCTAACGTTAGCTAGCTAGCTAGCTGCTGGGAGGATGTCATGTCAATGGAGGAATGGGTGAATGACCAACTTTTTGTACTAAGGAAATACTAGGAGAGATTCCTCTCAGGAAAACAATCAACATATACAAAGACAAATAACAGAGGGAGTATATATATGTAACGGATGTGAAATGGCTAGCTAGTTAGCGGGTACGCGCTACTAGCGTTTCAATCAGTTACGTCACTTGCTCTGAAGCCTAGAAGTAGGGTTGCCCCTTGGCAGAGCAAGGGGCAACCGTACTTCTAGGCTTCAGAGCAAGTGACGTAACTGATTGAAACGCTACTAGCGCGTACCCGCTAACTAGCTAGCCATTTCACATCCGTTACACTCACCCCCCTTTCAACCTCCTCCTTTTCCGCAGCAACCAGTGATCCGGGTCAACAGCATCAATGTAACAGTATAACTTTAAACCGTCCCCTCGCCCCGACACGGGCGCGAACCAGGGACCTTCTGCACACATCAACAACGGTCGCCCACGAAGCATCGTTACCCATCACTCCACAAAGGCCGCGGCCTTTGCGGAGCAAGGGGCAACCCTACTTCTAGGCTTCAGAGCAAGTGACGTAACTGATTGAAACGCTAGTAGCGCGTACCTGCTAACTAGCTAGCCATTTCACATCCGTTACATATACAGATGATAGAGAGGGGATTGGTACCAGGTGTGTGTAATGATGACGAGACAAGTCCGGGGTTGATGAGTGAAGGGCGTTTCCCAGCAGCAGGCTCGCTAGCTATGCTGAACTTGAATGACTGTTATCCAGTTAGCATATCTCCTTCAAGTCGTAAATTCACCCTGGCTATCTACTCTGATTTCAGTGTGCCAGAGCGCAGAATAACTGATGAATTTACGAACTCGCAACACCCGCTGAATTTGACCGTTGTCAGCAAAGAAAAAGTTATGAAATTGTTACCAGCAGCACAGTTAGTCACTAAAGCTCTAGATAACATGAAAACAGCCTAACCAGCTCTGCTACGGTGAGTAAAATGGTCAGAGTGAGCTGTTCTCTCATTTGTTTCTGGAAGTAGCTAGCAAGCTAGCCAATTTTTACTGAAGTTGTATTTTACTGGGTGACTTTACTTATACTTTAGTTAATTTCTATGAAGTTATCTTTACTGTTTTTCCACCACTGATTTAATCTGTTTGCCAGCTCCAGGTAGGCTACACACGTAGCACAAATTGATTTGCAATTACTCCAGTGATATCATCATTTCATCATATTTATTGTATAAAATGGTAGGCTAAAGTAGCCTACACAGAAATTAATAGACTAATTGATTGCCAACAGATGCATATGTAAATGTGTCATTCTTCACACTTAATGTTAGTTTCATTGTGGATTTTTCCCCATAACAGAAGCACGGCGAGGGACTTCCATTTAAAATGTCCATTTGCGCCAAGACCCAAGACCTGAGCATGCGTAAAACCCTTGGCTTCATATGGTTTTCCATAAGCAGTCGACATTAGAATTCAGTTTGTATCTGTTGCGCTACAGAGTGCCTAAAGTCATTTTCCTTTCGTTGCAGTTATTTATTGACGCGCATCAGTTCTAGCGTGTTATATGTTTTATGGAAAAAGGGTTTGAAATAGTTGTCTCCATAATGACAATCTAAATACCCAGCAATGAGGAATCGGCCTAGAAGCGTCCCTATTCCGGTGGGCCGGAACTGATTGAATCATCCAGGAATTTGCTGTCAGACTGAATTGCGGTAGACCGTTTCCGTCTACCGCAATTCAGCCGACTTTGCCAGCATCTTACCAAAATCTCCCCAGAAGCGGCCCGAGGCAAATTGAAATACATATATAAAAAATGTCCCGATTTTAGTAACTTTAAATATTACTCTTATACATTTTATACATACAAATTATACCCATCCACAAAAAACTTTTTTTTAAATTATCTATATATATTTTTTTACACCTTTTGTCATATCCAATTGTCTTGTCTCATCGCTGCAAATCCTGCACACATGGCCTCGGGAGAGGCGAATGTCAACGGCATCCTATGAAACACAACCCCGCCAAGCCGCACTACTTCTCCACACAATGCACCTCAGCGGAGTCTGACTCTCAACCGGAATCGGCCCAGATCCACTGTGCTTGCTGGGTAGCCTACCTACACCTGGTAAAAAGTTGTGACAACGTGCACGCGTGCTGATCTGGCTCCTCACACTCATGTGACTCAGCTGCCTGCTGCAGCTCTCAATCTCAACACACACACACACACACACACACCTCTTGCTTTCCCCACTCAATCACTCAGCAACAGGCTGCTTGATAGTCAGCAGCAGCAGGTCAGAGTGAAATATATTTTTTTTAAAGAAATTGCCATGGCTACCGGTGATGCAATTTAGAAGTAGTCCAAAAAACAGCAATCGACACAGTTTCACCCTTGACATCATTTTCAAAGTGTCCCAATGTGGCTTGAAAACCCTGAGTGTACGCTCTGAACGCTCGGCATTTTACGAACAGACATCAGAGCGTACTCTGACACAGTGTAGGCAATTTATGAATGCACCCTTAGTTGTCAATCAAATGTATTTTGGCATTGATCCAATGAGCGGGAAGGTAGGCAAGTTTCCATTCAGTTGTCAAAACATGGGTTGGGACAACCATACATTGGCAGGCAAGCAGCAGAAGGAGGAGCAGTCTACTATTCCTCATCGTTTATCAGTGCAAATTTGACGACCAACTAGCTGAAAAAGTTTGAGAGGATTTATCTAATGTTCGTTTGTTAGATTTTTTTGCTCATCTTGCTCTGGCTAGCATTAGTTGTTGATGTGCATAACTAAGGGAAAGAGAGAGGCTACCTTTTCATGGTTGTTTGATCAATAGGACTGTAAAGTTCCCAAATGTAAGAGGACTCCCTTGGTATTTACATGTTTGCAGAAATCCATTCAGGTATATTTTCTGGCTTTTGGCGAACATGTTATGATGATCAAAAGTCACGCTGTTGCTTCTGCCTGTAAACACACTGACCAGTTCAGTTCAGTGAACGATGACAGGTGCACGTGGCAAAAGGCTTATTTGCATTAAGGCCTAGTGTAAAGCTCTGACTCTAGTCCTGGATGAGACAGATGTTATTATTAGGTTTTATTTCCTGCAGTGTCTATTAATTGTACAATCACAAATGCCTCGCTATAGGTCATTCCCAAACATTCTATGAATTCATTTTTTATTTAATCTTTATTTAACTAGGCAAGTCAGTTAAGAACAAATTCTTATTTACAATGACGGCCTACCCCGGTAAAACCCTCCCCTACCCCGGTAAAACCCCCTCCCTACCCCGGTCAAACCCCACCCTACCCCGGTCAAACCCACCCCTACCCCGGTCAAACCCTCCCCTACCCCGGTCAAACCCTCCCCTACCCCGGTCAAACCCTCCCCTACCCCGGTCAAACCCCCCCCTACCCCGGTCAAACCCTCCCCTACCCCGGTCAAACCCCCTCCCTACCCCGGTCAAACCCTTCCCTACCCCGGTCAAACCCACCCCTACCCCGGTCAAACCCTCCCCTACCCCGGTCAAACCCTCCCCTACCCCAGTCAAACCCTCCCCTACCCCGGTCAAACCCCCCCCTACCCCGGTCAAACCCTCCCCTACCCCGGTCAAACCCTCCCCTACCCCGGTCAAACCCTCCCCTACCCCGGTCAAACCCTCCCCTACCCCGGTCAAACCCTCCCCTACACCGGCCAAACCCTCCCGTAACCCAGACGACGCTGGGCCGATTGTTCGCCGCCCTATGGGACTCCCGATCACAGCTGGTTGTGCTACAGCCCGGGATCGAACCTAGGTCTGCAGTGACTCCTCTAGCACTGCGATGCAGCTCCTTAGACCGCTGGTGCCACTCGGTCTCCCATATTTTTCATATTCATGAAAATGTGAAAATGACCATATCTATGTGTTCGCATGTCAGAAAATAAAAAAAATACATAACATGTGTCACATTCTTTCTAGATGTGTATATGACAATATTTTTTTTATATTTTGTTACGCACGCCTCTGAGAAGAGGGAACGCAACTCCCTGCTGCAACTCAACTCTCTGTGAAGTGCAAGAGGTATGAAGTGTAGGTGGGAGTAAGGACGACAAAGGCAGATTTTACCGTTACTAGGATTTATTTCCTTACGGTAATATGGGGAAAAGGGGCTGGACGGAACCAAAGCAAAGAAAGTAAATATCAAAACTTCCCCCTTTTCTATCTAACCTGCTTACCCACTACTTACCTATCTTAGCACCACCTGGTGCCCTAACCAAAATACAGGGGGTGGTCCGCCCAGGTCTTACCTAGTGTGCCTAGACAATGAATATACTACGGGTATATGTATGCCCACGGGCCTCTTGCCTAAGCACTCCCTAAGTGCCTTCCCCTTCCCCCCTGGGAACAAATGAAACAGAATAATTATTAACAATTTCACAAACACTTTACAACAAAACTGAGTAAACTAACTCAGGCCACTAAAGAACAACGAACATAGCAAAGCTGCTACCAACAACAACTAACATAGTAAATTAACCCAAAGCCATCAGCCTCCTCTCTTAGCAAATATCTCTCTCACAATCAAACTCTCTGCATTCCTCAGCCTACAATGATCTCTCTCTCTCTCTAATCTCTCTCATGATCTCTAATTTCTCTCTTTTCTCCTCTCTCCAAAAAAGATCTCCTTTCCTGAACAGAACACTGGCTTTTATATTCCTCAGGTGGCAATAGTGATTAGTGTCAGCTGCTTCTTGACGAGGGGGCGTGGTCAGCTCTCCAATTATCAATTAGCCATGGAGAACTCAGGAAGCTATCTCCTGAAACACACACTCAAATACATACCACAACACAGAAAACTGGGGAACGTAACATATTTCATGTTGCTAAAACACTGTCAGTTCCACTTTAAGTACATTAAAGTCAAACTGACGACATCACAATGATGGAAAAAAATTGTTTTCCTACCGCTGGGCATTAGAACAGAAGTCTTAATCACAGGAGAATCTTACACAGACTGTCAACTCCAATCTCTCTTTACACCCCCCCCCACACACCCCACACACCCCACACACACACACACACTCCACCTGAATGATTTATGCATTTGTCATTTCTTATTTGTTGAAGCACGGTGTCTACATTTCTGTTCCCCCAGTCAAACCAGCAGAGACAAGGACAGAGACAGAGACAGAGACAGAGAAAGAGACAAAGACAGAGACACATATCTCCATATTGTTTTGCATTCATGCTATACATTCAATTTGATTACAGCGTCTGCCTTATTTAGATGCTCTAGCTGTATTCTCTCCCAAAGAGGGGAAGAAAATGTTATGCTCCATCAACTTTCAGTATCGTCAATCTAAAATTGTAGCAGTACATGTCTCTGTGATTCAATAAAATACAATTGTTAATAATACACACAAATAACACGCCTTATTTAGTGAGCTGCAGACTAGACTGGATGTTGTTCAATTCTAAACAGCTTCATACAAACAAACAAAGCTGAATGTTGAATATCTGACCTCTACTGAAGGAAATATGTTTTTTAGAGTGTTTAGAATCCAGAAGATAAATACACCATAGTGTTTAGAATCCAGAAGATACATACACCATAGTGTTTAGAATCCAGAAGATACATACACCATAGTGTTTAGAATCCAGAAGATAAATACACCATAGTGTTTAGAATCCAGAAGATACATACAGCATAGTGTTTAGAATCCAGAAGATACATACACCATAGTGTTTAGAATCCAGAAGATACATACACCATAGTGTTTAGAATCCAGAAGATACATACACCATAGTGTTTAGAATCCAGAAGATACATACACCATGGTGTTTAGTAACCCTATGAAGATACAGTAACCCTATGAAGATACAGTAACCCTTTGAGGATACAGTAACCCTATGAAGATACAGTAACCCTATGAAGATACAGTAACCCTATGAAGATACAGTAACCCTATGAAGATACAGTAACCCTTTGAGGATACAGTAACCCTATGAAAATACAGTAACCCTATGAAGATACAGTAACCCTATGAAGATACAGTAACCCTATGAAGATACAGTAAGCCTTTGAGGATACAGTAACCCTATGAGGATACAGTAACCCTATGAGGATACAGTAACCCTATGAAGATACAGTAACCCTATGAAGATACAGTAACCCTATGAAGATAGTAACTAACCTCCAGAAGAGCTTCAATGCCATACAACTCTCCTTCTGTGGCCACCAACTACTCTTAAATGCTAGTAAAACTAAATGCATGCTCTTCAACCAATCGCTGCCCGCACCTGCCCGCCCGCCTAGCATCACTACTCTGGACGGTTCTGACTTAGAATATGTGGACAACTACAAATACCTAGGTGTCTGGTTAGACTGTAAACTCTCCTTCCAGACTCACATTAAGCATCTCCAATCCAAAATCAAATTTAGAATCGGCTTCCTATTTTGCAACAAAGCATCCTTCACTCATGCTGCCAAACATACCCTCATAAAACTGACTGTCCTACTGATCCCTGACTTCGGTGATGTCATTTACAAAATAGCTTCCAACACTCTACACAGCAAATTGGATGCAGTCTATCACAGTGCCATCCGTTTTGTCACCAAAGCCCCATATACTACCCACCACTGCGACCTGTACACTCTCGATGGCTGGCCCTCGCTTCATATTTGTCGCCAAACCCACTGGCTCCAGGTCATCTATAAGTCTTTGCTAAGGTAAAGCCCCACCTTATCTCAGCTCACTGGTCACCATAGCAGCACCCACCCGTAGCACGTGCTCCAGCAGGTATATTTCACTGATCACCCCCAAAGCCAATTCCTCCTTTGGCCACCTTTCCTTCCAGTTCTCTGCTGCCAATGACTGGAACAAATTGCAAAAATCACTGAAGCTGGAGTCTTATATCTCTCTCACTAACGTTAAGCATCAGCCGTCGGAGCAGCTTACAGATCATTGCACTTGTACATAGCCCATCTTTAAAAAGCACACCCAACTACCTCATCCCCATATTGTTATTTATTTATTTTTGCTCCTTTGCACACGAGTATCTCTACTTGCACATTCATCTTCAGCACATCTATCACTCCAGTGTTTAATTGCTAAATTGTAATTATGACGCCACTATGACCTATTTATTGCCTTACCTCCCTAATCTTACCTCATTTGCACACACTGTATATAGACTTTTCTATTGTGTTATTGACTATACGTTTGTTTATTCCATGTGTAACTCTGTGTTGTTTTTTTGTGTCGCACTGCTTTGCTTTATCTTGGCCGGGTCGCAGTTGAAAATGAGAACTTGTTCTCAATTGGCCTACCTGGTTAAATAAAGGTGAAATAACTGGCCTACCTGGTTAAATAAAGGTGAAATAACTGGCCTACCTGGTTAAATAAAGGTGAAGTAACTGGCCTACCTGGTTAAATAAAGATGAAATAACTGGCCTACCTGATTAAATAAAGGTGAAATAACTGGCCTACCTGGTTAAATAAAGGTGAAATAACTGGTCTACCTGTTTAAATAAAGGTGAAATAACTGGCCTACCTGATTAAATAAAGGTGAAATAACTGGCCTACCTGGTTAAATAAAGGTGAAATAACTGGCCTACCTGGTTAAATAAAGGTGAAATAACTGGCCTACCTGGTTAAATAAAGGTGAAATAACTGGCCTACCTGGTTAAATAAAGGTGAAATAACTGGCCTACCTGGTTAAATAAAGGTGAAATAACTGGCCTACCTGGTTAAATAAAGGTGAAATAACTGGCCTACCTGGTTAAATAAAGGTGAAATAACTAGCCTACCTGGTTAAATAAAGGTGAAATAACTGGCCTACCTGGTTAAATAAAGGTGAAATAACTAGCCTACCTGGTTAAATAAAGATGAAGTAACTGGCCTACCTGGTTAAATAAAGGTAACGTCTCACTAAAGGCTTCAGACATACAAAAGTTATACGTAAATCCGAACTGGTTCTCTCGCAGAGTAGTAAGAATGTCTCGCCCCATGTTCAAGAATGAATTGTCCGTAGAGCTCCGAGACAGGATTGAGCTCCAAGACAGAACCTTGTTTCTCATGGTCGGAGAGTCTTTAGGTGCCTTTTGGCAAACTTCAAGCGGGCTGTCATGCGCCTTTTACTGAAGAGTGACTCCCGTCGGGATTGGTGGAGTGCTGCAGAGATGGTTGTCCTTCTGGAAGGTTCTCCAAACTCTAGAGCTTTATCAGAGTGACCATCGGGTTTTTGGTCACCTCCCTGATCAAGGCCCTTCTCCCCAATTGCTCAGTTTGGCCGGGCGGCCAGCTCTAGGAAGAGTCTTGGGGGGTTCCAAACTTCTTCCATTAAAGAATGATGGAGGCCACTGTGTTCTTAAATAATGCAGACATTTTTTTGGTATCCTTCCCCAAATCTGTGCCAATACACAATCCTGTCTCTGAGCTCTACGGACAATTCTTTCGACCTCATGGCTTGGTTTTTGCTCTGATATACATTGTCAACTGTGGGACCTTGTATAGACAGGTGAAAGCCTTTCTAAATCATGTCCAATCAATTAAATTTACCACAGGTGGACACCAATCAAGTTGTAGAAACACCTTAAGGCTTATCAATGGAAACAGGATGCACCAGAGCTCAATTTTGAGTCTCATAGCAAAGGGTCTGAATACTTATGTAAATATGGTATTTCAACAACAAAAAATTGGAATGCATTTGCAAACATTTATAAAAACCTGTTGTCCATTTGTCATTATGGGGTATTGTGTGTAGATTGCTGAGGAATTTGTTTATTTTTTTATACATTTTAGAATAAAGTTGTAACGTAACAAAATGTGGAAATAGTGAAGGGGTCTGAATACTTCCCGAAGGCAATGTATATAATACCAGTCAAAAGTTTGGACACACCTACTAATTCAAGGGTTTTTATAAATTTTTACTATTTTCTACATCATAGAATAATAGTGAAGACATCAAAACTATGAAATAACACATATAGAATCATGTAGTAACTGAAAATGTGTTAAATAATTCAAAATGCATTTTATATTTGAGATTCTTCAAAGTAGCCACCATTTGCATTGATGACAGCTTTGCACACTTGGCATTCTCTCAATCAGCTTCACCTGCAATGCTTTTCCAACAGCCTTGAAGGAGTTCCCACATGCTGAGCACATGTTGGCTGCTTTTCCTTCACTCTGCGGTCCAACTCATCCCAAACCATCTCCAATTGGGTTGAGGTCAGGTGACTGTGGAGGCCAGGTCATCTGAAGCAGCACTCCATCACTCTCCTTCTTGGTCAAATAACCCTTACACAGCCTGGAGGTGTGTTGGGTCATTGTCATTTTGAAAAAGAAATTATAGTCCCACTAAGACAAACCAGATGGGATGGCGTATCACTGCAGAATTCTAAATAAATCACTGACAGTGTCACCAGCAAAGCAGCGCCACACCATCACACCTCCTCCTCCATGCTTCACGGTGGGAACCCGGAGATCATCCTTTCACCTACTTTGCGTCTCACAAAGACACAGCGGTTGGAACCAAGAATCTCACATTTGTGCTCATCAGACTAAAAGGATAGATTTCCACCGGTCTAATGTCCATTGCTCATGTTTCTTGGCCCAAGAAAGTCTCTTCTTATTATTGGTGTCCTTTATTAGTGGTTTCTTTGCAGCCATTCGACCATGAAGGCCTGATTCACACAGTCTCCTCTGAACAGTTGATGTTGAGATGTGTCTGTTACTTGAACTCTGGGATGCATTTATATGGGCTGCACTCTGAGGTGCAGTTAACTCTAATGAACTTATCCTCTGCAGCAGAGGTAACTCTTGGTCTTCCTTTCCTGTGGCTGTCCTCATGAGAGCCAGTTTCATCATAGCACTTGAAGGTTTTTGCAACTGCACTTGAAGAAACGTTCAAAGTTCTTGACATTTTCTGGATTAACTGACCTTCAGGCCTTAAAATAGTGATGGACTGTAATTTGTCAATGCTTATTTGAGCTGTTCTTGCCATAATAAGGACTTGGTCTTTTACCAAATAGGGCAATCTTCTGTATACCACCCCTACCATGTCACAACACAACTGATTGACTCAAACGCATTAAGAAGGGAAGAAATTCCACAAATTTACTTTTAACAAAGCACATCTCTTAATTGAAATGCATTCCAGGTGACTACATCATGAAGCTGGTTGAGAGAATGCCAAGAGTGTGCAAAGCTGTCATCAAGGCAAAGGGTGGCTACTTTGAAGAATCTAAAATATTTGTTTAATACTTTTTTGGTTACTACATGATTCCATATTTGTTATTTCATGTCTTTACTATTATTCTACAATGTAGAAAAAAAAATAAAATAAAGAAAAATCATGGAATGCGTAGTTGTGTCCAAACTTTTGACTGGTAATGTATATATTTACCTAAATAAATTTGGGGGGTTGGAAATGCTGCAGACAATTACATTGATGGAAGCTACAATCCATCTGCAATACTAAAGCTGATCTACCCCATAAAAATAAAAATACACTTTGGGTCCTGTTTGCAAACACAAACATCAGAGCCAAATTTAGAACCGTACGTTGTCGTGCTGTGTTCTAAGTAATGTTTCAGGTAACCAAGGAACAGTGAGGATGCGTCCCAAATGGCACCCTATTCATCTTATAGTGCATCCTATTGGTCCTGGTCATAAGTAGCGCACTAAAAAATGCATAGGGTGCCAATTGTGACGCACACTGAGATAGAGGTACCGTAGCTACTGTTCATGCACTCAGTGTGGTGTGTTGGAGTTGATATTCTCTTCTGGTTTGTTGGTTTGTTTTGTTACTGTGGCAGCAGGGAGCAGGGAGTAGAGGAAGCTTTCTAGCCCTGGCCTGCCATCCTCTATCCTGGCTTAGCCCGAGGCTGTCATTGTCTCTCTCTTTCCTCCATCTCTCTCCTTCTTGCTCTCTTTCTCTCTCTCTCTCTCTCTCTAATTCTGCCTTCTCCCTCTCTCTCTCTGCTTCTCCCCACCCCGTCTCTCTCTCTTTCCTCTCTCAGTTAGTGATTCCCCAGGGTCTTTGCTGGACCACTTCCTTTGACACACACAGCAGAAACGCCATGCCTCTCTCGCACACACACACACACACACACACACACACACACACACACACACACACACACACACACACACACACACACACACACACACACACACACACACACACACACACACACACACACACACACACACACACACACACACACACACACACACCTGACTCCCTCTCAGCAGCTGTAACATTGACAGGATGGGGCCAAACTCATCCAAGCTTCTTCTTACTCTCCTCCCTTGTACTTCTCTCAAGGGTGTGTCCACATAAAACCAACACACGTCTTTTGAAAATCTTGCCATTTAGCACCAATATAAGTTCACACAATATTATTTTAATTGACTGTACAGACAGTCAGATTATAAATGTATTACTGTACAAATACTGCACCGATTATAGATGTAGTTGCCATGATTGCATTTGCCAAACTCTACACATGAAGTGACATGAAGCACCAACAGACAGTAAATGTTAGCATAGATCTCAAGTGTTTTACATACAAGGCCATCAGGCTAGGGATTTTCTCCGAAGCTGAGTGTGAAACCACACAGATAAGCACTAATCCTTAGCCTGAAGGACTATGAAGGTCTTCAAAAACCACTATTTGAAGCTACAATCCTTAGTTGACACATCCATTTTGAGACTTATAAATTAATTATATATATATACACCCATTGATTCTTGAAGAATATAACTTAGAAATGTCTCATGAGCTTAGTTTAAACTGTCATACCCCATCAGAATCCAAATTATGAGCTTGTTTTACTCCATTGTTTTTAAAGAAAGTAAATGTAAAAACATGGTTAAAACCAGGGGAGAATGACTGGCCCCTCTCATTGAAGCCACGGAAGTTCAAGGCCGACCGCGGTATTGCAGGCAATGTTAGCAACAAACAGGATCCCCCCATTATAGTGAATGGGAAAAAATATTTTTTTGTTTTTGAAGATAATCTTGTTACCAATGACTGTTTCTAATACACCAGATGTTTGTCGTTGAAACAATTATTTTAAAATCGCACATAGATGTAATACGGGTAATTTACATGATAATGGCAGCCTGCAGTCACCCCGGTCCGCCTTCAACTTGAAATAGTCAATGAGAGGGGGCAGCACGGAGCTAGCCTGCAACATCACTTCCTGGAGTAGCTCAAGCGGCGCATGTTATGTCTCCATGAGACATCATCTTAACTTACTTAATTTGGCTACAATGCACAATTGAATCTTCATATAGGAAGGAATGGTGTCACGTGATCGATGGCTTTGTCCAATCATATACAGTGCCTTCAGAAAGTTTTCATACCCCTTGACTTCCACATTTTGTTACATGTTACCCATCTACACACAAGAACCCATAATGATAAAGTGAAAATATGTTTTTAGAAATTGTTGCAAATATGTTGAAAATGAAATGATGAAATATCTCATTTACATACGTATTCATACCGCTTTGCTATGACACTCCAAATTGAGCTCAGGTGCATCCAATTTCCCTTGATCATCCTTGAGATGTCACTACAACTTGATTGGAGTCCACCTGTGGCCAATTCAATTGTTTGGACATGATTTAGAAAGAAACACACCTGTCTATATAAGGTCCCACAGTTGACAGGGCATGTCAGAGAAGAAACTATACCATGAAGTCCAAGGAACTGTCCGTACATCTCCAAGATAAAATTGTGATGAGGCATGTATCAGTGGAAGGGCATAAAACAAGTTCTCGAGTGATGAACGTTTCCAAGATCACAGTGGTCTCCATCATTAGGAAATGGAACTACCCAGACTCTGCCTAGAGCTGGCCGTCTGACCAAACTGAGCTACCGGGCAAGAAGGACTGTGGTCTGGGAGGTGACCAAGAACCCAATGACCACTCTGACAGAACCCTTGGCTGAGATGAAAGAACCTGCCAGAAGGACAAAAGTCTCTACATCACACCTGGAGTTGCCCAAAAAATATATGTCAAATACTCTAAGAGAATAAGGCAAACGATTATGTGGTCTGATAAGACAAACATTGAACTCTTTGGCCTGAATGCAAAGCGCAATATCTGGAGGAAACCAGGCACAGCTCATCACCCGTCTAACACATTCCCTACTGTGAAGCATGGTGGTGGCAGCATCATGCTATGGGGGATGCTTTTCAGCGGCAGAGACTGGGAGACTGGTAAGGGTAGAGGGAACAATGAATGGAGCCAAATATAGGCAAATCCTTGATTAGAACCTGCTTCAGAATGCGAACGACCTTAGACTGGGGTCGAAGATTTACATTCCAACGGGACAATGACCCCAAGCATACAGCCAAAGTAATGCTGGAATGGCTTTAGAATAAGAATGTGAAAGTCCTTGAGTGGCCCAGCCAAAGCCCAGACTTGAATCCCATTGAACATCTGTGGAAAGACTTGAAGATTTGAGGATATTGGAAATGTAATCAAAGCCTACTAGATGATACATTGTTTAGAACTAGGACGGAAGAATTTACAACTGACTTTTTCAGACATAACATAGGTACAGCAGATCCCCTTATTGTATGGGACACTTTTAAATGTGCCTTTAGAGGCCATGCAATTCAGTACTCATCTATAAAACAAATGCAATTTAGATCAAGAGTCCATATTAACAAAGGAAATTGAAGGACTAACAGTACAGATAGATAGCAATAAAGACTGTACCATAGAGGCACAGAATAAGTAAGAGGAAAAACAAAAAGAAATGGAGGAACTTATTCAAGAAAGATCCAGTGTAATTTATTATTAAAATAAAGCGAACTGGATGGAAAATGGAGAAAAATGCACCAAATTATTTTTACATCTTCAACATAGAAATGCTACCAAATTCTATTTTGAAAGATGAAGTAAAGTACTTTAAGAATGTCACACCCTGGCCTTAGTATTCTTTGTTTTCTTTATTATTTTAGTTAGGTCAGGGTGTGACATGGGGAATGTATGTGTTTTTGTAGTGTCTAGGGTGGTTGTATGGTTTAGGGGGTTAAATAGAGTAGATGGGTTTATGTTTAGTATAGGTGTCTAGCTGTGTCTATGGTTGCCTGAATGGTTCTCAATCAGAGACAGATGTCATTAATTGTCTCTGATTGGGAGCCATATTTAAGAGATAATCAGGGTGATTTTTCCACCAATAGACAGGTACTATCTTTAGACTTTCTATTAAAATGTATTGGAGTGAGATGATTTCTTTCTTTCGTGACATGTATACCGAGTATATCCACATCCCCGTCAGACAATTTTATTGGTAAACTATACGGTAATGTAAAAGTTGTATATTTTAGTCATCCAATAAGTAATATTGTACACTTATCATAATTTGGTTTTAATCCAGAGAGATTAGGAAAAGTTTTCAGATCCTCTATGAGGCCGTGGAGGCATCTAAATTTGTGGATTTAAAAGAAAACATGGATCATCAGCATACAATGTCACTTTCGTTTTTAAGCCCTGGATTTCTATCCGTTTGATATTAATGTTGGATGTGATTTTAATAGCTAACATTTCGATGGTCATAGTAAACAGATATGCCGATAGTGGACAACCTTGTTTTACTCCTCTTGACATTTAAAGATTTTCTGAGAGGTAGCCATTATTTACTATTTTACACCTAGGGTTACTATACATAACTTTAGCCCATTGTATAATACAGTGGTCCTCATACTTTTTATAGTCCCGTACCTGTCACGTTCGTTCGTAGAAACGGACCAAGGCGCAGCGTATGTTGAGTTCCACATAATTTATTAAAGAAGTGAAACTTTAGCAAAGACAAAACAATAAACAAAAACTTACAAACAACGAACCGTGACTACAACACCAACTCAAAACATAAACAATATCCCATAACCCACAAGTGAAAAAAATTCTACTTAAGTATGATCCCCAATTAGAGACAACGATAGCCAGCTGCCTCTAATTGGGAATCATACCAAAAACCCCAACATAGAAAAAACAACCTAGAACTCCACATAGAAAATACAAACTAGACTAACCCCCCAGTCACGCCCTGACCTACTCCACCATAGAAAATAAAGGCTCTCTATGGTCGTGACAGTACCCCTTCAAACATTCAACCTCCAGCTGCGTACCAGGGTCAGCGCACTCTACAATGTAGTTTTTTGCCATCATTGTAAGCCTGTCACACCCACTATATAATACATTTATTAAACATAAGAATGAGTGTGAGTTTTTGTCACAACCCAGCTCATGGGAAGTGACAAAGAGCTCTTATAGGACCAGGGCACAAATAATAATATAATAACTTCTTATGGCTGCAGGGGGCGTATTGACTAACTTGGAAAAAGGTGCCCATTTCAAACGGCCTCGTACTCAATTCTTGCTCGTACAATATGCATATTATTATTACTATTGGATAGAAAACACTCTCTAGTTTCTAAAACCGTTTGAATTATTTCTCTGAGTGAAACAGAACTCCTTCTGCAGCCCACTTCCTAACAGGAAGTGAGTTTCTGAAATCCGAGGTCTCTGTTCAAAGGCTTGCCTATAAATGGGCATGATACGTATTGGTTTACATACACGTCATACACCTTCCCCTAGATGTCAAGAGAAAGTGAGAGAAGAAAGGAATGGATTATCTTGGTCTGAAGTGGAATAAATAACTTGAATTGACTGGTCCGCCATTTCCTGAATTTTCGAAAGCGCGAAGTTGAACCTGGAATCGCCTTCTGGAAAGTCGTCGTTATAGGCGAATACTATCTCCGGCTTTGATTTTATTTGATACATGTTACAATCAATTTGTAAGTCGCTCTGGATAAGAGCGTCTGCTAAATGACTTAAATGTAAAATGTAATATCATCGTAAAGTATGTTTTTTCAATATAGTTTTATTAGATTATTGAAATTTATTCGGGACGTTAGGCGTGTTGCGTTGTTTGACTTTGTTCACGAAGGAGAGCTTCGCTCCACTTGGCCAGTGTGCTTGCTAATTCAAGAGGGAAAGAAGTCGTTCTAAACCCAAACAACGACTGTTCTGGACAAAGGACCCCTTGTACAACATTCTGATGGAAGACCACCAAAAGTAGGACCCATTTTGGGATGCTATTTCATATATCTGTCGAACTGTGCTATCGGTACCGTTTGCCTTGAATCAATGCTGTTGTATGTTAGCTATTGTAGTAAGCTAATATAACGCTATATTGTGTTTTCGCTGTAAAACACTTAAAAAATCTGAAATATTGGCTGTATTCACAAGATCTTTGTCTTTCATTTGCTATACACCATATATTTTTCAGAAAAGTTTTATGATGAGTATTTAGGTATTTGACGTTGGTGTCTGTAATTACTCTGGTTGATTCGGTGCTATTTCTGACGTTAGCTGTGATGGTAGCATCAATGTAAAACTGATTTATACCTCAAATATGCAAATTTTTCGAACAAAACATAGATTTATTGTGTAACATGTTATAGGACTGTCATCTGATGAAGTTGTTTCTTGGTTAGTTTGGTTGGATCTTGGTTAGTTAGGTTGGCTTTGTGCATGCTACCTGTGCTGTGAAAAATGTCTGTCCTTTTTTGTATTTGGTGGTGAGCTAACATAAATATACGTGGTGTTTTCGCTGTAAAACATTTTAAAAATCGGACATGTTGGCTGGATTCACAAGATGTTTATCTTTCAAATGCTGTATTGGACTTGTTAATGTGTGAAAGTTAAATATTAAAAAAAAAATATCTTTTGAATTTCGCGCCCTGCACTTGAGCTGGATGTTGTCATAAGTGTACCGGTGTTGGGCTTGCAGCCTGAAGAAGATAATAATCAATAATTTTGCTCTTTATTTTATTTGTTAATTGAAATTTGTGAATAACTCACCACAGGTTAATGAGAAGGGTGTGCTTGAAAGGATGCACATAACTCTGCAATGTTGGGTTGTATTTGGGAAAGTCTCAGTCTTAAATCCTTTTCCACACACAGTCTGTGCCTGTATTTAGTTTTCATGCTAGTGAGGGCTGAGAATCCACTCTCACATAGGTATATGGTTGCAAAGGGCATCAGTGTCTTAACAGGTGTACCCCCGACGGCGTTGTGCGTACCCCCGACGGGGGTAGCTAACATAGCATCCCTATCTGTTGGAGCTGTTTGAGTTAAAGTAACTAGCTGCATTCACTAAGTCAATGAAGGTAGAATTATTTTTTTTTAAATACAATGAAATATAGCTAGCTCTATCTCTCTCTTTCTCTTTCTCTCTCGCTCAGTCTCTTGCTTCTTCTTATTTTTGGAAGAAAATGTATTTGTTCTACAAGTTAACATTGGGTTAGTGTATCGCCGTCCTCCACTATTCATTTTCTGCCGGTCAAATATACTGCCTTAGGCTTAATGTTTTCAGTGTTCCTAATATGCATTCCTAGTTGTGCATGAAAAAGTCGACATACAGCATTGAAACTCAAGCTCTAGTCATGTGCCATAAAACATCACAAAAAAATGTGGAGGAGAAACAAACAATGTTTGAAAAGAGAGGGAGGAGAAAAGAAGAAGAGAATTGGGGGAAAAAGCGAAGCGAGAAACAGAGAATAGTCCAGTCTTTCAGTCTGTGTTTGAAAGAACAGAGAATACTCCAGTCCTTCTGTCTCTGTTTAATTATTGCTGATTAAAGTTACATTTTCTAGGTCTTTCATCTTCTCACATCACAGGCAGGGGATTAGCTAGCGTGACTTCCCTGTCCGACGTCCCGGGTAGTGTTCCAAATGGCATCTTATTCTGACCAATAGCAGTGCACTACACAGAGAATAGGGTGCCATTTGGGACGCAGGCCTAGTGTATCAAATTCTCCCTGTAATCTTTCAGAATCCCCTACCTCTGACCTTCTCTGTGTGTGTGTGTGTGTGTGTGTGTGTGTGTGTGTGTGTGTGTGTGTGTGTGTGTGTGTGTGTGTGTGTGTGTGTGTGTGTGTGTGTGTGTGTGTGTGTGTGTGTGTGTGTGTGTGTGTGTGTGTGTGTCTCTGTGTGTGTGCGTGTGTGTGTGTGTGTGTGTGTGTGTGTGTGTGTGTGTGTGTGTGTGTGTGTGTGTGTGTGCGTGCGTGCGTGCGTGTGTGCGTGCGTGCGTGCGTTCGTGTGTGCGTGTGTGCGTGTGTGCGTGTGTGTGTGCGTGTGTGCGTGTGTGTGCGTGTGTGCGTGTGTGTGCGTGTGTGCGTGTGTGTGTGTGTGTGCGTGTGTGCGTGTGTGCGTGCGTGTGTGCGTGTGTGTGGGGGGCTAGTTTCCTGCTAGGAAACTAGCAGGACCAACCAATTTATAACATCTCTGAGTGATTTTGTTGATTAGACCCTCTCCACAGATTAGAGCTAGCCTGCTCCCAGATCAGTTTGTGTTCCTGAGAACTCCATTGTCAAACCAAACATGACAAATCCATAAGGAGTTGGCAAGTGAAGATAAACAGACTGGCACTCAGGCTTCTTGAATTAGGATTTGTGGAGAAATGACAAGTATAGGATAGTGTATGCAGAAAATACACTACATGACCAAAAGTATGTGGACACCTGCTTGTCGACCATCTCATTCCAAAATCATGGGCATTAACATGGAGTTGGTCCCCCCCTTGCTGCTATAACAGCCTCCACTCTTCTCAGAAGACTTTTCCACTAGATGTTGGAACATTGCTGCGGGAACTTGCTTCCATTCAGCCACAAGAGCATTAGTGATGTTGGGCACTGATGTTGGGCGATTAGGCCTGGCTCGCAAACGGCGTTCCAATTCATTCTAAAGGTGTTCGATGTGGTTGAGGTCAGGGCTTTCTGCAGGTCAGTCAAGTTCTTCCACACCGATCTTGACATACCATTTCTGTATAGACCTCGCTTTGTGCACGGGGGCATTGTCAGCTACTACAGTGACTGAAATGACTGCACCGCTTAACAAAGAGATGCAGTTAGTTTCAGAGTGGGTGTCAAGGAATACATTGGCCCTAAATATTTCTAAAACTAAAAGCATTGTAGTTGGGACAAAACAGTCACTAAACCCTAAACCTCAACTAAATATTGTAATAAAACATTTGGAAATTGAGCAAGTTGAGATGACTAAAATGCTTGGAGTAACACTAGATTGTAAACTGTGGTCAAACATATTGATACAGTAGCAGCTAAGACCGGGAGAAGTCTGTCCATAATAAAGCAATGCTCTGCCTTCTTAACAACACTATCAACAAGGCAGGTCCTACAGGCCCTAGTCTCTACCTTCTTAACAACACTATCAACAAGGCAGGTCCTACAGGCCCTAGTCTCTACCTTCTTAACAACACTATCAACAAGGCAGGTCCTACAGGCCCTAGTCTCTACCTTCTTAACAACACTATCAACAAGGCAGGTCCTACAGGCCCTAGTCTCTACCTTCTTAACAACACTATCAACAAGGCAGGTCCTACAGGCCCTAGTCTCTACCTTCTTAACAACACTATCAACAAGGCAGGTCCTACAGGCCCTAGTTTTGTCGCACCTTCAGTCGTGTGGTCAGGTGCCACAAAAAAGGACTTAGGAAAATTGCAAATGGCTCAGAACAGGGCAGCATGTCTGGCCCTTGGATGAACACAGAGAGCTAATATTAATAACATGCATGTAAATCTCTCCTGGCTCAAAGTGGGGGAGAGATTGACTTCATCATTACTTGTATTTATGAGAGGTATTGGCATGTTGAATGCACCGAGCTGTCTGTCTAAACTACTGGCACACAGCTCGGACACCCATGCATACCCCACAAGACATATCACCAGAGGTCTCTTCACAGTCCCCAAGTCCAGAACAGACTATGAGGAGGTGCACAGTACTACATAGAGGCATGATAACATGGAACTCTATTCCACATCAACTGATTGAGCAGTAAAATTAGATTTAAAAAACAGATTAAAAAAAATAACCCTGCTTTGGTAGCAGCTAATGGAGATCCATAATAAATACAAATACAAAAATGCTGAAACAGGAAAGGGCCTTCCCCAAACTGTTTACACAAAGTTGGAAGCACAGAATCATCTAGAATGTAATTGTATGCTGTAGAGTTAAGATTTCCCTTCACAGTAACTAAGGGGCCTAGCCCGAACTAAGAAAAACAGCCCCAGGCCATTATTCCTCCTCCACCAAACTTTACAATTGGCACTATGCATTGGGGCAGGTAGCGTTCTCCTGGCATCCGCCAAACCCAGATTCGTCTGTCGGACTGCCAGATGGTTAATGCTTGATTCATCACTCCAGAGAATGTGTTTCCACTGCCTCAGAGTCCAATGGCGGCGAGCTTCACACCACTCCAGCCGATGCTTGGCATTGCGGATGGTGATCTTAGGCTTGTTTGCGGCTGCTCGGCCATGGAAACCTATTTCATGAAGCTCTCAATGAACAGTTAGGTGCTGACTTTGTTTCCAGAGGCAGTTTGGAACTTGGTAGTGAGTGTTGCAACCGAGGACAGATGATTTTTTACAGGCTTCAGCACTCAGCGGTTCCGTTCTGTTCCACTTTGCGGCTGAGCCGTTGTTGCGCCTAGATGTTTCCACTTCACAATAACACCACTCACAGTTAACAGGGGAAGCTCTAGCAGGGCAGAAATTTGACAAACTGACTTTTTTGGAAAGGTGGCATCCTATGACGGTG